>NC_136846.1:218607-223607 GCF_951394365.1 Tetrao urogallus | reverse complement strand
TCTTCGCTGACGTATTTACTTGGTCAATCGGCCTGCAGCACCCGTACGTGTTATTCCGGGTTTTTTCCACCCTGCTCAAACCCCCCCCCCCGGGGCCCCTCTTACTTTCTTCTCCAAGCCGCTGCCCGTCCGACGTCCGTGCGAGCGCTCGTTTGCTGGCTCGCCGTCCGTTTCCTCCTTCTTGGGGGACGTCGGCCGAGACAGCTGCGGGATTGGGGTTTTCCGTTACTCGTTTCCTTTCCCGCCTTCCTTTTCTTTTCCCGCCGTCCCTGCCCGTCCCCCACCACCCACCCGACTCCCGAGGGCTCGGCCGGCGTGCGGCGCCTTCCCCCCACCCCCCCCCAAATCCCAAATCCCAAATCCCAAATCCCAAATCCCCCCCCCCGCGACTCCGCGACCTCCCCCCCCCCCCCCCCGGCTCCGCCCCGCCCGATCGGCCCGGCTTTGTTCGTCTTTCCCGCCTTTTTTTTTCTTTCAAATTTTCTCTCCCCCTTCCCTCCGGCGGGCCGGACCCGATGGCTTCGACCGGTCCCCGCGGACCCCAGCCCCGCCACGCGCCTTCTTTTCTTTCCGTTTCTTTCTCTCTTTTTTTTTTTTTTCCCTTTGGGAAGGGTGGGGGTCTTCAGTTGAGTGGGTGGGGGGGGGGGGGTAGGGCAGGGAGGGGGGGAAGGCATACTGGGGGGGGGGGGGGGGGTCCGGAGAGAGGCTCGGGGCGAGCCCGGCGTCCGGACGAGTCGAACGAACGAATCCCAGACACGCACACCCACCCACCACCCCAACCCGTACCCAGCCCCGGGACGGACGATGCCGTTCCCCGCCGGCCTACCTCTGCCGCCGTCTCCCCGCCGTTCCTTCTCCTCCCCGCGCCGACGCGAGCGGCCGTCCTCTCGCGAGCCCGCCGAGCTTTCCCGCCCGCTCGGCTACGCGTGGGCGGGGACCCGCCAGCGCCTGCGCGCTTCCTCGAGAGGTCGCGTCCGCGGGTCCCCGGGGCGGGGGGGGGCGGGGGGAGTCGGGAGGAAGGGGGGTGCGCGTGCACAACACAACGGCGAGGGGAAAAGCGGCCCCCCCCCCACAACCGACCCAACCCAACCCAACCCGTCACCCCTCCCCCCCCCCCACTCCCCAGCCGGCAAGCCGCGGGCGGGTTGGGTTTCAAATACCCGAGTCGAAACACCCGACGCGAAGAGTTACCGGGCCACCGAGCGAAAAGGAAACGCAAGGAAAAGTGTCAAACGAGCGAACGCGCACACAAACACAAGCCGGTGAAAAAAAAATAAAGGAACGGACAGGCAAACGAACGCACGCCAGGCGAACGGGAACGGGCCTCCGCCGGTCCCCGAGCCGCGGCCGGACGCCCCTCGCAGCCGGCTCGGTCAGTCGCGCCTGCCGCCGAGCCGCGGAGCCGGAGTACGCCCGGAACGGCGGGGCCGGGTCCGCCCGGCACCGACCGACTCGGTCGCTCCGAGGCGGCGGCGGCGGCGGCGGCGGCGGCGGCGGCGGCGGCGGCTCGGGTACGACGGAAGGGCGGCCCGGCCCCGGCGAGCGCCGACCCGCCCGGTCGCTCCGCGGCTGCGGCCGGACTGCGCGCCGTCCGCCCGACTCCGAGCGGCTCGGCCGGTCCGCGGCGGCGTGGAGAGGTGGCAGCCGGGCAGCGCGGCGCGGCTCGGCTCGGCACGGCACCGCACGGCGCGCCGGCACCGTCTACCCGGCTCCGAGCGGCGCGGACCGCAGGCGGAGGCGCCTACAGGTCGCTCCCGTCGCGGTACGGGAGCGGCGGAGAGCTCTACCCGTTTACGAGCGGCACGATCGCTCCGGGGCGGCGGCGGCGGCCGCACGGGCGCGCGGCACCGACCGACTCCGCCACGCTCCGCGGCGAACGGCGGACGCCGCTGCGCGGGGCGGCTCACGTACGCCGGACCGGTCGGGCCGGCCCCGGCGGAGGGGGGGAACCGATTCGCAAGCACGGCGGCGAACGGCGGAGGCCGCTGCGAGGGCCGGCGCGTGTACGCCTTGCCGGTGGGGCGGCCCCGGAGGGCGCCGACCGACCCGCTCGCTCCCCGGCGGAGGACGGACGCCGCTGCGCGGGGCGGCACAAGTACGCCGGACCGGACGGGCGGCGCCCGGCGTGCGCGGCGCGAGCCGGTCGCAGCGAGGCGGAGCCCTGACTGAGCACGGTCTATCCGGCTCCGAGTGACTCGGCCGGTCTCCGCGGCGTGGTCGGCGCCGAGTCGACTGGGGAGCGGCGGCACCGTCTACCCCGGTCCGACCGGCTCGCTCGCTCGGCTCGGGCGGCTAGAGGTCGCTGCCGTGCCGGCCGGGCAGCGGCGGCACCGTCTACCCCGGTCCGACCGGCTCGCTCGCTCGGCTCGGGCGGCTAGAGGTCGCTGCCGTGCCGGCCGGGCAGCGGCGGCACCGTCTACCCCGGTCCGACCGGCTCGCTCGCTCGGCTCGGGCGGCTAGAGGTCGCTGCCGTGCCGGCCGGGCAGCGGCGGCACCGTCTACCCCGGTCCGACCGGCTCGCTCGCTCGGCTCGGGCGGCTAGAGGTCGCTGCCGTGCCGGCCGGGCAGCGGCGGCACCGTCTACCCCGGTCCGACCGGCTCGCTCGCTCGGCTCGGGCGGCTAGAGGTCGCTGCCGTGCCGGCCGGGCAGCGGCGGCACCGTCTACCCCGGTCCGACCGGCTCGCTCGCTCGGCTCGGGCGGCTAGAGGTCGCTGCCGTGCCGGCCGGGCAGCGGCGGCACCGTCTACCCCGGTCCGACCGGCTCGCTCGCTCGGCTCGGGCGGCTAGAGGTCGCTGCCGAGCCGGCTGGGCAGCGGCGGCACCGTCTACCCCGGTCCGACCGGCTCGCTCGCTCGGCTCGGGCGGCTAGAGGTCGCCGCCGTGCCGCCTGGGCAGCGGCGGCACCGTCTACCCCGGTCCGACCGGCTCGCTCGCTCGGCTCGGGCGGCTAGAGGTCGCCGCCGAGCCGGCTGGGCAGCGGCGGCACCGTCTACCCCGGTCCGACCGGCTCGCTCGCTCGGCTCGGGCGGCTAGAGGTCGCCTCCGTGCCGCCTGGGCAGCGGCGGCACCGTCTACCCCGGTCCGACCGGCTCGCTCGCTCGGCTCGGGCGGCTAGAGGTCGCCGCCGAGCCGGCTGGGCAGCGGCGGCACCGTCTACCCCGGTCCGACCGGCTCGCTCGCTCGGCTCGGGCGGCTAGAGGTCGCTGCCGAGCCGGCTGGGCAGCGGCGGCACCGTCTACCCCGGTCCGACCGGCTCGCTCGCTCGGCTCGGGCGGCTAGAGGTCGCTGCCGAGCCGGCTGGGCAGCGGCGGCACCGTCTACCCCGGTCCGACCGGCTCGCTCGCTCGGCTCGGGCGGCTAGAGGTCGCTGCCGTGCCGGCTAGACACTTGCGTCCAGGTCTACCCCGTTTCGGCGAGTCTTGGCGTCCGTGGCGTGGTGGGGGCGCTGCGGCTCCGGAGCGGCCAGAGGCGTCGCTCTAATTTTCTGCCTCCAGTTACGTCGAGGTAAACGTCGGCTGCTGTCGGCGCCTTTGCCGGTAGTCGGCGCCAACGGCTGCGGAGCTTTTTTTTCGGATGCCTTTCCTTTTCGTCGGTAGGAGAGAGTGCGGACTCTGCTCCTGAGACGGTGGTGAGCGGGCGCTCGCGAGCTGGGTTGACCGGCCGGGCAGAGAGGAGATGTGCGGCGGCGGCGGCGGCTTTCTCGGGCGTCGGTTCGTTCGATCGATCCGGTCGCTTCGGTGTGTCCTTCGCGCCCCGTCCCGCCGCTCGCTGGCGGTCTAACGGCGGTCTCTCGGGCGAGCAGCGAAAAAAAGCCGGGCGAGGCCAGAGAGCGTGCGGAGGGAAAACCGGCTCCCGCGCCGCCAGGGCGAACCCGAGAAGGCGAGAGAGAGCGCGAACGGGAGGAATCCGACTAGCGCGCCGCCGGGGCGAAGCGGAGGAGGCGAGAGAGAGAGGGAGAGCCCCGAGAGGAAGGCGAGAGAGAAAGCAAGCGAGCGCGCGGAGAAGAAGGGCACGGGCCGGCGTGCCGGCACCCGAAGGTCGAAGGGCCGGGGGCGCCCCCGGGGAGGTCCCGCCGTAGGCGACGGTGGCAGGCGGGACCCGGAGCTCGTCGGCGGTCGTGGCGGCGGCGCCTCGTTCTCGCCTCGTTGTCCTTTCGCACCGCATCCTCACTCGCACGCGGGAGCCCGACCCGATCCCCCAGGCGCTCCTCGGGCACGTCGGAGAGGCTTCCCGGCGGGCCGGTCCAAACCCGCTCCCCGTCTCGTTCGGGGCGGCGCGGGGCGGGCCGGTGTTCAGGCACGGGCTTGCACCTCTCGTCGGACGTTGCCCACGCACACCCGCCTGCACGTGCGCGCGCGGTCTTTCCGCCGCGTCCCCGGGAAGGGCTCGCGCCTTCCCCCTTCGTCCGTCTTCCCCCCCACCCCTCTTTCCGTGCATCGATCGATGAGGCCATTCGGGTCGCGTCGGAGAGGGCCCCCGGCGGGCCGGCACTTCCGCGCTCCTCTTCCCGTGGAAGCCGCGGCGTCGTCCGGTGTTCAGGCACGGGCGGCCTCCTCTCCGGTTCGCTTCCCGCCGTAGGCGAGGCGAGACGCTCGCCCGCCCGGGCCGAGAGCGGCGGGCGGCCGCCGCTCCGCGCCCAAGGAAAGGCTCGTCCGACCGAATCCAGCCGTGTGACGGCCGAGCGGCCCCGCGAGCCGCAGGCGTACCGAATTCGTCCGTCGAGCGAGGCGCCGGCGCCGGCCTCGTCTCGGGGCCCGTCGGGTGCCGGCCGCGAGCAGCGAGCCGGCGGGGTGGCAACCGAGGAAAAACCGTGGGGAAAGCCAGCGAGCCGAGCAGACAGAAAAAAGGGGGGCTCCGCCCGTCCGAGCGGGCGAGCCCGGAGGGAGCGCAGCGCGGCGCGTCCCGCTACGGAGTGGCCGGGGCGTGGGGGCCGGGGGCGTCCGCCGGCCTCCCCCCCGCTTTCGGGCCGCCGCAAGCAGCCCGCGTCGGTTTTCCTGCC
>NC_136846.1:55000-202500 GCF_951394365.1 Tetrao urogallus | reverse complement strand
CTCGCTCGCTCGCTCGCTCGCGCGCGCAGGCCGTCCTCCAGCCGCCCCTCCCCCTCCCTCCCTTCCCCCGCAGCCTCGACCCCCGACCCTCCCTCCCTCTCCCGGATTCCCCTCGCGAGGCCGCCTTCCGGCTTCTTTCTTTCTTTCTCATTTCCGTCCCTTCCCTCTTCACGCGTCTCTCCGCCCGTCGGTTTGCCCGCTCCTTGATCCGCGGGCTCGCCCGCGAGCCTGCTTAGGCCCGGCAGGCCCTCGCCAGGCGCGGCAGGTCGCGACGGGGTTGCTGGGCTAGAGCTGCCGGCCGGCGCCTGAGCCCTTCCTTATCCCCCCCCCCCCCCCCCCACCACCCGCCCCGCTCGCGCGCACGCAACACCCATCCCCGCGCACCCCCCAGCCTCGACCCCTGACCCTCCTGACCCCTCTTCCCAGGCAGGTGCTCCTCGCAAACGGATTTTTGCTTTTTTTGCTTTCTTTTTTTTTTTTTTTTTTAAATTCCTTTTTATTTTTGGCCGTCTAGTCTTCGCGTGGGTGGTCTCCATGGGGTGGCGTTTCTTCGCTGACGTATTTACTTGGTCAATCGGCCTGCAGCACCCGTACGTGTTATTCCGGGTTTTTTCCACCCTGCTCAAACCCCCCCCCCCCCCCAGGGCCCCTCTTACTTTCTTCTCCAAGCCGCTGCCCGTCCGACGTCCGTGCGAGCGCTCGTTTGCTGGCTCGCCGTCCGTTTCCTCCTTCTTCTTGGGGGACGTCGGCCGAGACAGCTGCGGGATTGGGGGTTTCCGTTACTCGTTTCCTTTCCCGCCTTTCTTTTCTTTTCCCGCCGTCCCTGCCCGTCCCCCACCACCCACCCGACTCCCGAGGGGAGAGGCGGGGGGAGGCGGACCCGATGGCTCGGCCGGCGTGCGGTCCCCGAGCCGCGGCCGGACGCCCCTCGCAGCCGGCTCGGTCAGTCGCGACTGCCGCCGAGCCGCGGAGCCGGAGTACGCCCGGAACGGCGGGGCCGGGTCCGCCCGGCACCGACCGACTCGGTCGCTCCGAGGCGGCGGCGGAGGCGGCGGAGGCGGCGGCGGCGGCTCGGGTACGACGGAAGGGCGGCCCGGCCCCGGCGAGCGCCGACCCGCCCGGTCGCTCTGCGGCTGCGGCCGGACTGTGCGCCGTATGACCGACTCCGAGCGGCTCGGCCGGTCCGCGGCGGCGTGGAGAGGTGGCAGCCGGGCAGCGCGGCGCGGCTCGGCTCGGCACGGCACCGCACGGCGCGCCGGCACCGTCTACCCGGCTCCGAGCGGCGCGGACCGCAGGCGGAGGCGCCTACAGGTCGCTCCCGTCGCGGTACGGGAGCGGCGGAGAGCTCTACCCGTTTACGAGCGGCACGATCGCTCCGGGGCGGCGGCGGCGGCCGCACGGGCACGCGGCACCGACCGACTCCGCCACGCTCCGCGGCGAACGGCGGACGCCGCTGCGCGGGGCGGCTCACGTACGCCGGACCGGTCGGGCCGCCCCGGAGGGCGCCGACCGACCCGCTCGGTCCGCGGCGGAGGACGGACGCCGCTGCGTGGGGCGGCACGGGTACGCCGGACCAGACTGGCGGCGTCCGGCGTGCGCGGCGCGAGCCGGTCGCGGCGAGGCGGAGCCCTGACTGAGCACGGTCTATCCGGCTCCGAGTGACTCGGCCGGTCTCCGCGGCGTGGTCGCTGCCGAGTCGGGCGGGGAGCGGCGGCACCGTCTACCCCGGTCCGACCGGCTCGCTCGCACGGCTCGGGCGGCTAGAGGTCGCTGCCGTGCGTCTAGACACTTGCGTCCAGGTCTACCCCGTTTCGGCGAGTCGGCCTCCGTGGCGTGGTGGTGGCGCTGCAGCTCCGGAGCGGCCAGAGGCGTCGCTCTTATTTTCTGTCTCCAGTTACGTCTCTTTTTTTTTTTTTTTTTTTAAATTCCCTCTCTCTTTTCGTTTTTCCTACTCCTTTGTCCGTTTCATCACAATAGGTTTCCACCTACCCGTCCGCTCGCTCGCTTGCGGGCGCGGGTGGTCGCCACGGGGTGGCGGGCAGAGCTGGCGGCTGCCCGTCCGAGACAACCCCCCCCCCTCCCGCGGCCCCTCTTCCTTACCTTCCCCCCCCCACCGAGCGAGCACGCCACGCGTGATTTTGTCTCGATTAATTTTTTTTCCCTAGTTTTTTTAACATTCGTCGTTCTCCTTCTTTTCCTTCTTTTTTCCCTGCTTCCTGCTTTTTCATTTTCAGTTTTTTAAGAACTTCTTAATTTTTATTTTATACGTTTTTCTAACGCGCTTTCGAATGTTTTTCCGTTTCTTCGCTTATTTATTTCCTTGGTTCATCTGCCTGCAGCACCCGACGTATTTTTCCGGTTTTTTTCCACCCTGCTCACACCCCTCTCACGGTACGGCGCCGACCGCAGCCGGGTCGGTCAGCCGCGCTTGCCGCCGAGTCGCGGAGCTGGAGCACGCCCGGAACGGGCCGGGTCCGCCCGGCACCGACCGACTCGGTCGCTCCGAGGCGGCGGCCGGACTGCGCGCCGTCTGCCGGACTCCGAGCGGCTCGGCCGGTCCGCGGCGGCGTGGAGAGGTGGCTGCCGGTCAGTGCAGCACGACATGGCGCCGCACGGCGCGCCGGCAACGTCTACCCGGCTCCGAGCGGCTCGGACCGTAGGCGGAAGCGCCCAGAGGTCGCAATTGTTGGGTTATTCCAAGATGCTGAGGAAACTACTTGGTCTGTCAAGGACAGTGCATCGTTAAAAGTGAAACTCATAAAGAAAAGATTAATTGGTTACTAATTTGCTTTATTGCAGGGCGATATCTGTGGCAAGTTGATGTTGTATGCTGTTACATTTTGTATTTTGGTTATAATAGTACTATGTTTTGTGTTATATTTATTTGTTATTGTTAAATGTGTGATTGTCACTCTTCTCCCTTCTCTTTGTATCAACCTTACATCTCTATCCTTAACAATGGCCTCTATTAAGAAAGTAATAACGCTCTCATTAGTGGGCATGAATATCATAGTGGAAGTAATATAATGAGTAGGTGTCATTTGGATAAAGGTTTCTGGTGGCTGGGCGGAGATGGGAGAGCTCAAACTCCCACCAGGCATAGTGAGAACTATTTGGAGCCAGTATTAAAGTCCAAGAAGGATTAAAAGGGTAAATAACCCATTGGTAAGGTATAATACAGGATACTTTGAGAGCTCTTATCCCGGTCTTAGGAGTAGCTCAGCTCGTTTGGATTAAACAGTACCCTCCAAATTTGAAGACATGGATGACCTGAAAGCTACCAAAACAACGGAGGTAATGCATAACATGGACAATTAGCTTACTAAACTTTCTCCACAGAAAGCCCAAATGGCACAGTCGCAAGTAACCCATTTGCATTACAGAATCACTTTGGGATTCCTGAGCCCCAGGAAACGGCAAGGGGACTCTGGAAGGAGCTCCAGACTTTCCTAGGGATGACGAAGTGGTGCAGCCTACAGCTATGGAATACTGGTAAAGCCCCTCTACACCCTTTTGAAATCCTGCCCAAAGGTCCTCATAGAGGTTGAGGAAGAGAAATAAGAGGAAGGTTTAGCTGTGGCAATTAGACACGGACTCAGTTGTTAGTGCAGAACAAAAACTTTTATTGTGGGCGATGAACTTGAACAACGTGCACTTGGTTAAGCGCCTTATTAAATGTAACTCTTTGCCATGCTGGGCAGTTCTTCCCTCCAGCCCTGACGTAGATGGCACTGGATCTGGACTTGTCCCTCTGGTGCCGTCCTGCGGCACCGCATCTGTGTTGATGCGAGTGCTGGACCGATGCACCGGCTCAGTCAGCCTTATCTCAAGTCCATGGGACCTCAGCGGCGTCTCCCAATAGTAGGTGATGAGGTCATACAGGCTGTCAAATACTTGTGTGTCAGTCACAAAGAACTTCTGACTGGTAATGTCCTGTCGCCAATGTATGCGGCAATGCTGCACCTTCCCACAGTGCCAGAAGGACAGAACGTAGTCCCTAGCATAAGTCTCACTTTCCCTGACCAGGAAGGAGCCATCAGGGGCCTCCATCCTAGCACAGTACTCTGTCATCAGCCACTCAGCAATGTGCTGCCCACTGTGCCCTGCCCCCAGCTTGCCGTGGAACCATTCCTGCATGAGAAGCAGCTCGATGTTGGCGCTCACCTCCTTCTGCGCAGGTCGTCTCCTCTGCTCTCGCTCAGGGGAATGTAAAGCGGGTTCCGTGTACAGTTGAGGGGTTCTTCTGTCATTTGGCAGTCCGCTGCCTGCTCCTTTGTCATACACGCACACATGGCTCCTTGCCACTCACCTCCACAAAGCCACCTCAGTGTTGGCGGGGCTTGTCAATGGTCTTTATAGCATTTGCTGACACCCATGCCAGGTGTACAAGCTAGATGTCTCGTGACCATGTCAAGAGGGTCTGTCTGGCATGGATAGTTATGATCTTTAACTTGTTTATACCTCCAAAGATATTTTGCCAGTCCGAGCAAGAATATCTTTATTTTCTCCCGATAGCATACAGGTTAAAGGAATTGAGGTAAGGGATCTGGACTAACTAAATGAAGAGGCACGGTTGTGAGGATCTTAGTAGGATGTGTTGCTTTAATCTTTCGGACCACTCAAAATCAATAAATAGGAAGCTCATGACAAAATAGAGATTAACCCAGTTATGGAGGGACTAAAGGGGATATAGGAAACACTTACTAGTCGGCTACCTAACTTCCCCTTGGCTCACCAGCAACCTCTCCCCTGTGAACCAGAATACAACCCAGAGGGTCTTTTTGGTATCTCTTTAGACACTCCTTGTCCAATCACAGCTTCTTAGGTAACATTTTAGGCCAGGCTGGATTGGCTCTGGGCAGCCTGGTCTGCTGGTTGGCAACCCTGCACACAGCAGGGGGGTTGAAATTAGATGATCCTTACAGTCCTTTTCAATCCAGGCCATTCTACGATTCTGTGACCACATCATGTTTACAGTGAGTGCTCCCTGCTGGCTGTACCTCATTAAACCAGTTCCACCTGTCCGAGCAAGGAGTATGTGCTTCAAGGTGTTTTTAAGATGAGTTAGCTGTGAAGCTCTTCCTCTGCTCAAGGGATTTGTAAGGCTCATAACCACACAAAGCTACAGGTGGCTGATCAGGCTGGGATCTGGCTGAAGCTCCTCCCGCATTCGTGGCACTGCAAACTTAGCCTCTTGTGAGGATGTGTAGATATGTAACGAGGCAGGAACTGCTTCTGAAGATACTCCCAAACTCGGGGCATTTCTACACTCTGTCTCCTTGGTGGATGTGCTTGTGGGAGTTGAGATTAGAACTGCTTATAAAGCCCTTCCCACACACAGGGCATTTAAAGGGTCTTACTCCTGTTTGGATGCACTGGTAACAAATGAGCTTGTAACTGCTGTGGAAGCTCTTCCCACGCTGAGCACTTGTAGGGTCTCTCTTCTTTATGGATGTGCTGGTGCATCTTTGCTTCTAACATGCCTGTCCTTGACACAAATGGGACACTAGCAGGCTCTGTGTCCTGAATGCATGTTCTGGTGGGAATCAAATTGGGAACATCAATGGCAGCTGTTCCCACATACAGAGCACTTGTATGTTTTATATCCTGTACGGATGTACTGGTGGCACTTCAATTCAGAATTGCTTTAAGAGCAATTTGGACACTCAGGACAATTAAAGGGTCTCTCTTCTGTGTGGACACACTGCAGGTGGCGGGTGAGGTTGGAGCTGCTTTTAAAGCTCTTCCCACAGTCGGTGCACTTATATGGCCTCTCTCCTGTGTGGATGCGCTGGTGGCGGGTGAGGTTGGAACTGCTTCTAAAGCCCTTCCCGCAGTCAGTGCACTTATATGGCCTCTCTCCTGTGTGGATGCGCTGGTGGCCAATGAGGTAGGAGCTGCTTCTGAAGCTCTTTGGACACTCAGTACACTTATAGGGTCTCTCTCCATTGTGGATGCGCTGGTGGACAATGAGATCGAAACTGCTTCTGAAGCCCTTCCCACAGTCAGTGCACTTATATCGCCTCTCTCCTTTGTGGATGCGCTGGGGGCCAATGAGGTAGGAACTGCTTCTGAAGCCCTTTGGACACTCTGGACACTTAAAGGGTCTCTCTCTTGTGTGGATGTGCTGGTGATTCTGTTCTGAACTGCTTTTGAAACCCTTTCCACATGTGGAACACTTGTAGGTTCTGTCACCTGAATGGATGCGTTGGTGGGAAACAAGGTGGGAACTTTGTTTGTAGCTTTTCCCACATCTATGGCACTTGTAAGGTCTGTATCCTGTGTGGATGCACTGGTGGCACTTCAATTCAGAGTTGCTTTTGACGCTCTTTGGACACTCAGAACGCCTAAAGGGTTTCTCTCCTGTGTGGAGGAACTGATGATTAGTGAATTTGGATCTTGTTTTGAAGCTCTTCACACACCCAGAGCTCTTGCACAATCTCTTCACTGAGCGGACACAATGGTGGTTAACAAGGTCGGAATTCCTTTTAAAGCTGGCCCCACATTCAGCATTTTGGTGCTGCCTTTCCTCCTGGCACACTTCCTTGCTCCTTGCATCTTCCATCTGCTGCTTCTGACTTGTGCTGCAGTCCAGGAGGTTCCTCACAATCTCTCCTGGAGGGTTTCCCTGCTGCTTCTCGAAGTGCTCTCCTTGCTCCAGGCCCCTTTGCACATCCCTTCCGGTTTTTCCCAACGAGGCACTACTCCACTGCCTTTCAGCCACACCACTTCTTTGCAGATACTCCTTTATGTTTGTGATCCCATCATCTGCTGGATGACAGGAAATACAGAAATAATATATTGTGCTAAAATACTGCCCAGTCAGAAATGGCTTTTGCCAGCCCCAACCTCCTCCTCTCTCTCACTGGCTCACCTGGGCTGAGGTCTTCTGCCATGTCCTTCAAGCCATGTACATCTGGGATCCAGGGGTCTTCCCCTCCTTCCAGCATGGAGATCACTGCAGGTTTCGGGGCTGGACATGTCAATTGAATAACAGAAACAGTGGACATTAGAGCATTTTCATGATTCTGATGTAGGAACATGTCCAACAACTATACTATGTGTCCATCCCAACTTCTGAAACCACATTAAGGGCCTGAATGACACTGGGCCCACACACACTGGCTTTCTTCTGATCCCAGCATGAATTTTACATCTCAAAAATTATGCAGAGAGAATTTCTCTGACATTACCCTTGGGCTTTTTGTCCAGTTTAATACAAACTGCTAAAGACCTAAGGCATCAAAAAGGTTTACAGGAACACAGTGGAAAAGAGTAAAAAGGTAAATGAATAACCAGGGAGTTGTCAGATTGGTGGAGCTGGTACCACCATGCACTGCAGCAACACAAGGGCAGTCTGCAGGAGCTGATCCAACCCCTCCCAGCTGATGGCTGCTTGCCAGCAGTGGCTTCTGTGTCTTTTCTCACAGTGCTGAGCACACTAATCCCTTCTGAAACATATGAGAAACTTACCTACATTTTGTTTCTGGTGCTGCTGCGTTACTCCACAAGTAACTACATTGCAATTATTCTAAGCCCTGCTTGCAGTGTCATTCTACACAGCCAAAGGAGCCCTAACAAGGACAAAAGGCAGCAAAGCCCTCACCCAGCGAGGCCACGCATGCGTACGTCTCCAGCATCACGTCCCGGTACAGCACTCGCTGCACAGGGTCCAGCAGCGCCCACTCCTCCCTGCTGAAATACACGGCCACCTCTGCAAAGGTCACGGGCTCCTGCAAGCAAAGAGGCTCCTTGCTGGGAACTGCCACGGCCCAGGAAAGCAGCTGGCAGAGAAGAGAAACTCCAGTCCCAGCGGCTTCTCTGCCCCCAGCACGCAAAAGCTGATGGAGGGCGTCCCACTCTCCCCCTGCATTGACACTGCTTGTTCCTTAGCCTCTCCTGCCTGTTTCCCCACTCTCCTACCTGAGATGGATCCACTGCAGCCATTTTCTGCACTCCTGCAGGCTGGGATGATCACAGGTGAAAAGCAGACGTTCGAAAAGCCTGCTGGGATAAGAAAAATGGCAGGGGAGGTTTGAGGGAGTGCAGCAGTTCCTCTTGAAGCCCAGCCCTCCCCAGCCCATCTACAGGGCATTGCCTGGGAATAAAAGCCACCTAGGACTCAGACAAGCAACAATGCACCCATTCCAATCTTGTCAAGTCGCTGTGAAACCACCCACAGCCTATCTACCTTATATTATTCAACATATTCCTGCTTCTCCCTTGAAAGTTTATTTTGTAGTTGGAACCAACAATTATAAATTGGCAAAATCTGCACTATAGCAACTAGGGACACTAACTGATTAGAAAATGACGGACTGAACTCCCAAATCCTTACATGAATCATCTCCTGACAGCTATTACAACTGAGAAATAAGAGATTAGGGGCTGTAAGACAACAAAAGTGATGAAACTTCAACTGTGTCAGTCTGTAGAAAAGATAACAGTGAGGAAGAATATTTCAGCCCTTCCATAGCTAGCACCAGCAACAAAAGGAAAACACGCTCCCACTCCCTCCAGCCCTCAGACAGACGGTAAGGCCTGAAGGAAGAACAAACACTGCCTATCAAAAGAAAGACAGTATCAGTAAGTTAATAATGATTACCCACATAAACATACTGCAGTGGAAATGCTAAGATGTGGCCTGAAACAGTGACTGAGCACCTGGTGGGAAGGCAGGACAAACCCAGAGGAGGTCAGGTGCAAGCAATGAACTTCATGACTAGAAGGTGTGGAGCCAGGATCTTCCTCTTCCGAGGCCTCATTTAAGGGTTGGCAGTGGAGGTGAGGGTGTTTTTTGTTGGAGATTCCTGCATATCAGGGACCTTTCAGGGGTAAGCAGCTCTTTTTCTTTCTTGTTGTATCTTTGGCTGGTGCATTTGGGCTTGTTTTCATTTGCTGTAACTAAACATTTTGCCACCCTATTATTATCCTCTGATTTTAGCATTAACTATAGTAGCTTCATTTGGCCTCTAAGGACTGCTGACAATGCCTTCTCAATAAGTAAGGGGGCACAAACCTAAATCTGAACTAAACTGGGATCTGGAAAGCTGAATGTGCAACTCGGACAACAAAGTGTTAAGATCACCAACAGAAACTGAACAAAATGCTGTGCTCCAAATTGCCAAAGCCAGCTTCTATTTCTCTGGTAAAGAATGCATGTCAGTCACTTGCTCTGCAGTCAGCACACAGGGGTTCTAGCATTTTAAACAGGTGACTTTGGCACCTGCTCCTTCAGTTCAATGGTTTATCCCAGCTCCTGCAGAAACAAGGAGGCTGTAATACATGCATTTTGCTGAGTTCTGAGAAGGAACACGTCTGTGCTGATTCTGTGATCTGGAGATCAGCCTACAATTCTAGATTGTCATTTGTTCACACACCTGTGTATGGAAGCCACTGCTCACAGCTCACTCTACTTCCTTCCCCTTCTTGGCATCACCTGGCTCTAGGAACACCCATTTGGGATCAGCCTCCTGCAGGCAGCAGGGTTCTGCCCAGCATTATCAGAGAGCAGCATTTTACGCCTTCATTCCCCAGTTGTATTGTATTGTTTGGCTGATGTCTCGCCTCTTGGTCCCCTTCATTCTATATTTATTGCAATTGTATCTATGCCCTTTGAGTGATCTAGCTCTGATCTGGATTCTCTGCTGCTACTTTTCTTCTGTGGGCAATCCTGTTGCCAATCTCTAACATTGTCTACGTTGATTAGGTTTCAGAACTGAGATCTCTGCCCTTATATTCTCCCTTCTTGGTTCCAGCATTTCTTTTATACCTCTGTGTGGGAATCAAATGTTGCTTCTGCATTAGGATTAGGTAAGAATCTTTAATGTCATGGTCTCTGCTGCCATAGTTCTTTTTGGGAGTCTTTCTACTATACTTGGGGGTGGTCTCTGATAGTTGGCATCTGTTATCCTCTAGACAAATCTTCCCCTGCAATGTGTGCTCAGTATATAGGTGTGTATAGATGTATATCTTGTCATACACGTTACAAGAATATTCTGCATGAGATTAATCAAACCAGACCACAAATCATGGCCTGCCCAAGAAGAAGAGATATCAATAAGGCCTAGCATCCCCCCCTCCCCTGCACCCCAAAATCACCATATCAATACAAGAGGAGCACCGAGGCATCTTGGAAACAACAGGATGGCTACTGACACCAGATAACACACGAATTAACAAATGTAAACCTTGAGTACCCAGCCAATGGGGAAACAGGAGAGGGGGCGAAGGGGAAAACAAGGTGCAAAAAGCTGTCATTGTGCCTTGAGGGGGCAAAGGGGGAAACAAGGTGCAAAAAGCTGTCATTGTGCCTTTAGGGGTGCTCCTGCTTGCTGGACGCCTGCCATTGCAACTGCAAATAAAATCTGCTTTTATCAGAGATGCCGTCCTGACAAAATTATTTTGATATTTCCAACCATCTGTATCCTTGTCGGTTCCCTGAGCTACGGTCGATGCCAATATTTTTCTCTATCCTTTCTTTCTTTCCTTTGCTTTCTCAGTTTCCTATGTTTCCTCCTCTCCATTCCTTGGTCTATGCCTTTTCCAAGACTTTTTTTTTTTTTTTTCCTTCCCTTTCCTCTCCCCCCTGAGCCCCCCACAACAAACTTTCATCATTACAAACTGCCTCAGCTCCCTTTGACCTTCCCGGCACCTCTCCTGCCTATCAAAGACCCATTTTAAATTTTATTTTTCCCTCCAATTTATCCAACCAATCTCGATCAATTAAGGCCTTCCGTGCCCCTGGTAAATAGAAAAACCAATAGTGTCTACCAAATTTCTGTTTCATCTCCAGCACCAGAAGTTCCAATAAGTGCTAATAATGGGATATCGGGTTTCCTAGGTCTCTGCAGATGAGGACATTCTCGCTCCTAATGTATTCGTCCCCATCCCCCAAGGAACAAACCGTTTTACAATAGGAGTTTGCAGTGTCTCTGCCCCAGGCTCCTTGAGCGCAATTCGAGCCTCGTGGGGGGAGGTGGCACGGCAGTTTCTTGTTCCAGTGCTCATCAATCTTGGCCGGTGCAAACTGCAACTGGTCACAACGGTCAAAATACACTTTAATCTGAATACACTTTATGCAGGACAATTGTCCCTCCTCATCTTGCTAGATGATGGAGAGCGTTCTCTCAAAGCACGGTTGTGCACCGTGGGAGATTCCTTCAGGGAGATCCATAACCAATATCCCCCAGCAAGATGGGAATTCCACTTGTTTTTCCGCACACCCCAGTGTCCATAAGTAACATTGATCACTTCTCCAATCCACCAATTGTTACTATTTTCAACAGGTTTTCTCTGCCATTTCCATAACCAGTTTCTCCATGTCTGGAATGTGCGAATTCCAGACCCGCACCGCAATACACACACGCACACACTGCTGCAACTACAAAAGTAAAAAGCAAAGCTTAACACAACCTGCGTATCCACTGCATACACACACCATGGAGAGAGAGAAAAAAATAAAAAGCTTGGTGCCGTTGCAGTAATGCATTCCCAAGTTCGCACACAAAATCACAATGCCGGCAATCATAGCGCAGCATGATTCCCCAAAAATGAAGCGCTTCGGTTTCTGCTGGGGGTCTTGAATCTCTCAAGTACTCCCTCACCGTGTTACTTTCAGTAAGACGTGGAGCCCGAGGGGTCTTGAATCTCTTAAGTACACCCTCTAACAGGACTCGAATCCGTTTTCTCTCAAGCACTGTTACTTCCGAGAAACACGGAACCTGCCACACACTCAGGACATCTCCCTGCTCGCGTACCTACTGGGGAATTCCCTTACTTTTGCTCTCTGAATGTGAATCAGACTTCTTCACGCTTTACCAGAGGCAATCAAAGGAATGCCTTACCGTATTTCAGGAAACCTGCGGCCAGATCGGGGGAGAGCTCCCTGAGAATCGCTCGGTGTGCACGCTGAGATCTCCTCCGGTCCTTCAATCCGCAAGATTTCAGTCTCGGTGTCCTACCAGAGTCGCCAAAAATTGTCATCCAAAATCTGAGAAGAAAACTAACTCCAAGGTGGTGCTGGAAAGTGGCAATCCGCGATTCTTCACAGCAGGCACCGGATGACTTGATAAGCAGGCTCACCCTCTCAAAGTTCCGGTTCGACATTTGAACAATGAAGACATGCATATGCAGTACGTTTGCATACATATGCATTCTTTTGCAAGGTCTGACGGATAAGAGCTAATGTCCCTTTGGGCATGCTCAGTGGTATCGAGGATGGTGGAGTGCCCAGCTACTTCTCGTTTTTTCACCATCAGCTTCATCACTAAAACCTTTGACTCACTTTCATTCACTTTTCCCCAGTTTGGAAGATTCCCACTGGTTTTTAGGCCGTAGTGAGACACTTTTTAAAAACAACATATGTGGAACCCAAGGAAAACGTCCATGATGTTTTGAGTCAAAGGATAAATTTTTCTATTGTGACTCAAGTACTTCTTGTGAGGCAAAATCACTGAGGCAGAAGATAAAAGTATTCAATTATGTTCCCAGTGATTGAGGAAAAGCAAGACTCTTCACCCACTGAATGTGAAATGGAAATATTTAAAACAACCACTTATAGATTCCTTCTGCTAAACTAACGTACTGGTTCCTAAACTAATGCACTAATCCCTAGTGCTAAACAGATCAACCTATATCAGCAGCATATGTAAAGCTTCTTGCCATGTGGAATCATTGGTTCAGGTACAGGGATGTCTTCTCCCCTGTACACATTCCGGTGCCTCATGAGTTCAAAGCTGTACCCAAAGATTTTCTCATAGACAGATCAAGCAGAAATATGTTTCTGATCCACCCTGCCATCTTTCTATGTCTACTCAATATTCCATCTCCAGCTGACAGAGTGTAATATGCATAATTCCCACGACAGTGACGAAGGGGGAACAGGATATCCTTTGGTCACAAACATCAAGAATGGACCTAAGGCCAAGAAGGGAGCTACAGACCATCCAAAGCATGGGAAAACTCCCAGATAATCTGAACAAAACAGGAGTTGGCTCATCAAAATGAGCCCAAGAGAAAATGTGAGCACCTCCTCTGAGCACTGGAGTGGCAATCATGAGCCTCAAGCATGACACGCGCACCACTGCCTGCTGTGCTCACAGCAAATCTGAAGGGATGTCCATTGAAGTGTCCAGAGTTTTTGAGAAGCTTCATATTCAGTTCCTGACACATTACCTACTGGCACACCCTCACAGGAGACAGAGCCTGCAAGTGCCCCAATGATCATACACCTTCCCCTGATGGTGATGTAGTGCTACCAGTAGGGAGTGCTCACTGTAAAGATGTGAGATGTTCCAGTGTGTTAACTGGGAGATAGCACTGTGAGTTCAGCACTCCCACTCCAGAGCTCAGAGGAAGTGCTCACATTCTTACTTGGATTCATTTGGAGAAGCGAGCCCCTGATTTCTCTCCTAACCAGCATATCTGGGAGTTTTCCTATGCTTTGGATGGTCTGTAGCTTCCTTCTTGGCCTTACATCCATTCCTGCTGTTTGGTGTCAGAGTAAATCCTGTTCCCCCTTTCTCACTGGTGGGGTAATTAGGCATATTGCTCTGTTTTGGCTGTACTGGGGATGTTGAGTGGAAATGCAAAGGAGAGTCCAGGGCAGGATGTGGCACAGCCAAAAGAACACCTCAAGTTGTGGGTAGGTGGATCAGAAACATGTTTCTGCTTGTGCTGCTTACAAGAGGAGCTTTGGTCATGGCTTGACCTTCATGAGGCACCAGAAGTCGGGACAAACCCTCCCTATATCTGCACCAATGACTCCATGTCAAGAAGACTTAGGGATGTGGTGAGTGTAAGAAGGGCTTTGTGCAGAACTCTTCATTCGTAGGAGATGGCACTCATGGAAGAAGTGCTACACATGACCCAACTGCAGGATGACCTTCAACCACAGCTCCAGCCTGATCAAGTTCCAGAGGATCCACTTAGGACCTGAGAAATGTCAGCACTGCAGACAGAGATTCATGCAGAGCTCCAACCTCATGAAACACAATCCATATGAAATCTAATATCTAATCCATATGAAAGGTAGGTCCTGCAAGTGTCTCACCTGCAGGAAAAGTTTCTTTGAGGGCTGGCACGTCATTTCTCATGGGAAAACCCCCACTGGAGAGACCAGAAGAGGTCATCCTACTTGCAAGCTTTCACAGAGCAACCAGCCAATCCCTTCATCTGACACGTCATGTGGAAGAGACCAGCCTTGGAAGTTAAGCTCGGTTTGCTCTGCTCCTCATACACCTGATCATTGCATCCCTTGAGAATCTTAAGCTAAGAGAATCATTAGCTTGGTCCTGGAGCTACAACATCAGCCTAAGTAAGGTGTGGTGGGAAGTGTTCTGTCATATGTGTTCTGGATGGCTCTGGGCTTAAATATTTCTTTACAGTGAAGGTGACAGAACACTGAAACAGGCTGCCCGGAGAGGTTGTGGGGTCTCCTTCTCTCGAGACATTCAAAATCTGCCTGGACTCTTTCCTGTGTTGCCTGATCCCCCTCTGGCAGGGGGACTGGACTAGATGACCTTTCAAAGTCCATTCCAACCCCTGATATTCTGTGATTCTGTGGTTGTCCAGGATGGATAGGCAGTGCAGGTGAGACGGGATGGTGTTGCTGTATGTGATGGTGGTCTGGAATACATGGAGCTTGCTGTTGGCAAGTGGTTGACGTGGTTGAGAGCCTCTGACTATGGATTAATAATAAAGCAGATAGCATTGTTAGACTTCACTGTAAGCCACCCAACCAGGTTGATGATAACAGTTATTTATTCTCTAAAGCCACGCTTGCCCTAATGGGTGACCAGCTTCCTAGACCCTAAGGGGAATACCACACAGCCAAAAAAGCAGGTCCAGAAAATTCCTAAAGCGTGTTGATGTTAGCTTCTTGGCACACGCACTAAAGGTGCCAACTATGAAAAGTGTCACTCTAGAATTGCTGCTATAAACTGAATGGGTCTTGCGGGTGAAGCGGCAGTTGCTGAACATCTTGGCTACAATTGATACAGGTTGGTTTGCATAAGGAATTAGTACATTAGTTTAAGAACCAGTGTATTAGTTTAGCAAATGGAATCCCTAAGTGATAGTTTTAAATCTTCCCATTTCAGATTTAGTGGGTGAACAGTCTTGTCACTCAATAATTTGTCACTGGGAACATAGTTGAATACTTTTATCTTCTGCCTCAGAGATTTTGCCTCACAAGAAGTACTTGAGTCACAATAGAAAAATTTATCTTTTGACTCAAAACATCATAGACATTTTCCTTGGGTTCCACATATGTTGTTTTTAAAAAGTGTCTCACTATGGCCTAAAAACCAGTGGGAATCTTCCAAACTGGGGAAAACTGGATGGAAGTGGGTCAAAGGCTTCAGTGGTTAAGCAGATGCTGAAAAAATGGGAAGAAGTAAGTGGGCACTCGACCACCTTTAATACCAGTGAGCATGCCCAAAGGGACATCAGCACATACCTATGAGCTTTGAAAAAGAATGTGCTGCATATGTGTGTCATAACTGTATAAATGTAGAACTTGAACTCTGAGAGAGCATGCTTGCTTATCAAGTCACACAGTGTGCATCATGGGGAATAAAGGAATGCCATTTTCTAGCATCACATTTGGAGTTAGAGAGTTTTCTTTCCAAATTTCAGATGACACAGCGTCTATTGATGGAAAACCAAGAATGAAGTGTCCTTGCAAAATAAAATTTGGGAAGAACAAAAGAAGGACAGGGGGTCCCTGCAAAACAGCATAAAGAAAAAGCTGAGAATAACAATTTTGGTCACAAGGATCTGGTTAAACAAACTTATCTTGCAAGGATATGGCAGGGCAGGCATGCTAGCTTGGCACCTGCCTGTAAATCTGGTATGCTGTGCAGAACAAATAGATATAGACTTTACAAGACAGAAAGATGGTTCTAGTTGTGCAAAACGACAAACTCTGGACCCAGGTTACAATGTATGTATTAACAAAGGAAGCAAAGATGAATATTTACAGGGGGGACATGGGAAAATGGGGAAGGGCTCACCGGCATTGGGGTACAGAGATAAAAGAGGGACTGTGTCCCCCTGTACTTTGAGAGACCTGTGAGGCAGCTCCACATTCCCTCTTCAGACACCAGTCTGAAGACCCAGAAGTCCTCAGAATGCTACTCCTTCCCTCCCACTCTGAGAACCAAGTACCCAGAAACAGCAGTCCACGGAACCAGAATGTAAACTCTTTAACTCCCATTGCTTTACATGATGCTGTGATGTGGAATACCGATAACAAAAAGTACAAAACCACAACAGACCAATCAGGAAACTCTGATTCTCAAGTTGCAGTGATAGAAAGCAGACATTTGTGCAGAAATCGCACAAAAGATCTTCAGATTCTATACATAACTTGTGTTACAGAACGTTTCCAAGAGGTATGTTACAGATGCAGAAGTTGCATTACCTATGCAAGTTTCTGAGAAGTATGTTGCATATTCAGTGATTGGTACCAAGCAGGACCTCCTATTTCCTTGGTACAAAGATTCAGCAGAGCTTCCTTATCTCCTTGATCCAGGGACACAGCTCTTTCTGTGATCTAAACATTGCAAGGCAGGGGTAATCCTCAAGGAACATCAGCAAGCTTAATTGTATTGTTACAACTTGTACCAATAAGCATAGCTGCTGAATTGCTGTATAATGTAATTAATACTTGCTTGCAACACCACAGCAGCCTTTACATGTTGTGGATGATGTCTCACTGTAGGTGGGGAGGCACTTTGGAAGACTACTCTGCTCTAACAAGGCAAACACCCAATCATAGAAAAAAAAATGTATCCTTTCTTTTTTATTCCTTATCACTTATCAACATCAAAGGAAGCCAGAATCAACACACTAAGCAGAGTGAGCCTAAAACAAGACAGTGTAAAGACATTCTCCTTTGTTTTCCTTATCTATGTGTGCAAAGACTTCTCTGGTAAGTCTCTGCATTCTACAGCAATCTTTGGGACATAAGGAGTGTTGGCATGGAATCTCGCACGGAGATGAGCCAGTTAGGGAAGGTGAAGGTGAATAAACCACCAAAGGTCTAACAGTGGACCATCATGATGCTAGAAGAACGTTAGATGACATTGAAGATGGACAAATAAGGCTACACCATTGGGACCATTGGGACTGGATAGGATGATGATTTGGGGAATGTAATGAATACGTAATACATGTGAAAATACAATCTGTTCAGGAACAATCAACTGGGGGACCATTTTTGGAGAGTTATCCCAATGCTACCCCAGCACTGTCAATTAGAATAACTGCAAAATGGTACAAAAAAAGCCCTTTTGCTGTTAAGTTTCTAAGCATCAATATCATCATTTCAAATGGCACACCAGAGGGGAACCTGCTGGGAACAGGACACCATTGACTTTTGCAGAGTGTTGAGGTGAAACATCAAAAAGATTTTCAGACCTGTGAAATGAGATCGAATTCTTCACGGTGACATGTGAAATCAAAGTCTATAACCCATGTAAGGTTATAGCGCAGGCATGTTTATTACAGTGTCAGGTGTGAGGGGGATAATTCCTCCTAACTCACAAACTAAAACACCTGTTGGCTGCTTATTTATCACACAAAAGCATACATATAGATAGGATAACACAAAAGGTGGGCTGAGCTTGCTTAAGCTTAAGTTCCAAGCCTAAGCTTAAGTTCCAAGAACTCACCATAATATTCCAATAAGTTGGGGGAAATCATTATAATATGTTCTGCCTCTGCGTGTATGTGTGCTGCTCTCTGGTGGTCGTGGGTAAGGGTCTTCTACAAGTCTTCCTCACGAAGGCTTCCTGGTGTACTTTTCACCTTAGTAAATCACTAACTACAGACCCAGTTCAAACCAGTTAGGTTCGTGCTCTTTGTTTAAAGAAGTCCATGCACCTGGGCTCCCTCCATTCTGAAGGGGGGTCTGTCTTTCATGAGGAATGTCTGTCCTAGCAACATTACTGTATGAGAATTGCATTTCAGTGGAACGGAAAGAAGAGGATGCCCATTGGACATGAGATGGCAGCACAAGCCCTAAACCTCCAAGGATGGCACCAGGCTGGGGAGGGACAGCTGCACTTTACTTCCCCCAGTCCCTCCTCCATCCATCTGGGGGATGTCCTGAGCTGTGCACCTCCAGGGACAGCCCTTGTGCCACGGAAGCACAAGCTCCTTCCGTTCTGCAAAACACAGCGCCTTGCTGGAGCATGAGATGCAGGTGGGACAGATGCTAAAACCTCCTGAAATTCAATACTCTTTTCCCTTAAAAGATTTCATGATGCACTTCCAGGGCCCGGCAAAAAGAAGGGGACACCTAGTGGATGTGGAGCGATGGCACAGCCTTCACAAACTGGTCAGTCTGTCCATCCGTCTGTCTGGGCTGGGATTTCCCACAGGCTCTCTTCGGGATGGGGACCTTCTCCTGGTGCCACAGCCATGGTTTTCCATGGGCTGCTCAGCTCAGGCCGAGTGCTGCACCCTGAGCCCTTCCACCCTTCCCCAGGAGAGGCAGTCCCAGCTTTTCTCAGTACATCTGGGCACCTTTCTCATTCTCCTCCCCCTTGAGCACAGGTTCGAGCTGCAAGGTGGAGGCCGATGTGCATACATGAACAGGGACAGGATCAGCTCATCCCTGTGCCACCTATACTAACACTGGGTCTGCAGCAGAGCTGATCACTGTGTCCTCTGGAAGCAAAAGGAGCACCCAGAATGAGAGAACCCTATCACCACCAACCTTGTGCCAGTGATGCCGTGGGCAGAACCTCTCAGCTGCCACTTCCCAGCAGTGCTGTACTGCTGTCTGCACAAAACTAGGTGGCTGCTCCTCATTGTCTTTCTGAGAAACATCTTTGTGTGCACCATGCCCTCAAAGAGCCACAGAATTGCAGTGTGGTGCTCCCTGCTCACTGTCTGGTGTCACTTCTGGATGCACCCACAGGTGGGGTGGTGTCACTCTCCTGTTTCTCTGTATACATCTCTGACATCACTTTTGGCGCATGACAGCCGCATCACTGGTGAGCCTCTCTGTTTCTGGGACAGGGCAGTATGTAGGAATGGGTGCAAGAAGTAAAACAGATCCTCACAAGGAGTCAAAGTTCAAAATAAAAAGGAGAGAAGCAGGAAGATTGTAAATGGGATTGCTTAGATAACTTTCCTTCCCCCCCCCCCCCCCCCTGCAGAGGTGGGGAGCGGTCGTGCTGCTGATCCCGTGCAGGGTCCCAGAAAGAGTACACATTCTCAATTACGTTGGGAATTGGAACAATGTAAACAGGATGTTAATGCCCTCCCCCCTTTTTACTAGCAGAAAGGTTAGAAATTTCAAGAAGGACATAAATTAAATAAGTTAATGTAAATTTAACTTAAATAACCTTAACTGAGAATCTTGTTAGGGCAGCAGAGCAATTAGATCCATTTCTAGGGCCTAATCTGTACTCGTGGATGGAAATGATGTCTATCATGGGTATGTGTTCACTGGAGAAGAAAGAGGCATGACTGGGAGGCAGCTATGCAAGAGTGGGAAAGGAACACAGAGTGAAGGCTGGGCCCTGGACGGAGGAGGAAAGAAGAAGGATGTCGAGGACAAACTGTACAGGCTGTTGTCACTTTCTTTGTGATTGTTAAATGTTTATCGCAGATTCATAGAATCGTAGAATGGCCTGGGTTGAAGAGAACCATAATGATCATCTAGTTTCCACCACCCTGCTGTGTGCAGGGTTGCCAACCACTAGACCAGGCTGCCCAGAGCCTAAAATATTACCTAAGAAGCTGTGATTGGACAAGGAGTGTCTAAAGAGATACCAAAAAGACCCTCTGGGTTGTATTTTGGTTCACAGGGGAGAGGTTGCTGGTGAGCCAGGGGGAGTACTGAGTAAGAAACCAGGAACATAAATGAAGTAATGGGACCAGTTTTATATGTGAGTATCCTAACCATGAGACCAAGTGCTGCGTGTGTCTGGAAACTGAAGAACTGCACTGTTTGATTTGTGAGTTTTGAAGGGAGTGGGACAAAACTGTTTTAATGCTATATGGAAGTATAATTGTTAATGGTATATGGAAGTGAAATTGTTAATGCTATGTGGAAGTGCAGTTGTTAATGGTACACGGAACTGTCATTAAGGATATGAATAGTGGAAATGCAGTGGAAAATATCGGCAAAAGGGTTCAGGAAAACCAGTGAGTTTGAGATATTACAGCTTGTGATCTGCTCTAGCCAAAGCAGGCACATGAACACATCCCCCGCAGTCATCCCACTGTCCTCCTGTCCCCCACTCAGCTGCAGCTTGCAAGCAGAACTCTGAGGGTAAGAGCTGGAAGCAGAAACTCTGGACATAAACTGTTACTGTTACTTGCTTACGAATGGGGAGAGAACGAGACATTGGAAGCAAGCATAGCCTTTGTCTGCAGAGATCTAGGAAACCTGATATCCCAATGTTAGCACTGGAAGCCTGGGGGAGGAGGTGAAACTGAAATATGTTAGGAGCTTTTGTAATGATGAAAGTTTGGAAAATGAAAAGGTTTGGGAAAGACACAGGTTGAGGAAGGCAAATATGAACAAGGTTTAACTGTGGCAATTTGATACGGACTCCGCTGTTAGTGCAGAGTGAAGACGTTTATTGCATGTGATGAATTTGAATAGCATGCATTTCACCTTATTAAACCTGACTCTCCTGCTGCAATCAGCACTAATTGATCTTCCATTCTGCCCTGAAGGAGATGCTGTTGGAGCTGGGCTTGTCCCTTTCATGCCGTATGGTGACACCCGCATCAGCACGTACTCAGCTTGAGTGCTGGTGAAGTTGGTGTGGTACCACTCTTTGCTCTCACGGGTGCTGGCCCCTGGCACCAGCTCTGTCAGCCTCATCTCAAACTTATTGTACCTCAGCAGCATCTCCTGGTAGTGGGTGATGAGATCACAGAGGCTGTCAAACTCCAGGCTGTGAGTTAGGAAGAACTTGGGGCTGCCGGCATCCTGCTGCCAATGGATGCTGCACCTTCTCGTTGCACCAGAAGGACACAGCACTGTCCCCAGTGAATGTCTCACTCTCCCTGATGAGGAAGGAGCCGTCAGGGCCCCCCTCTTGGTGCAGAACTCCAACAACAGCCACACAGCAATGTGCTGCCCGCTGCGCCCTGCCCCCAGCTTGCCATGGAACCATTTCTCTGTGGAATGCAGCTCAGTGTTGCTCAGCTTCTGCGCTGGTTGTCTCCCCTGCTTGTTTCTGGCTGGGACAACATAAAGCAGGTTCCATTTGTAATAGATGGGGTCTTGCATCATTTGGCAATCTGCCTTCTGCTCCTTTGCCAGACATGACTCCATGGTTCCTTGCCACTCACCTCTCTCAGGAGTCTTAGGTTTGGAGGGGCTCATTACCAGTCAGCTTGACCTTCATAGCATCTGCTCACACCTGTGCCAGGTGTACAGCTAGACGTCTGCTGAGTATGCCAAGAGGCTCCGGCACAAATAATTACAGTCTTTCCGTCTTTTACTCCCAAGGTCTTTTGCTAATCAGGGCAAGAATGTATTTTCTCCCAGTGATATACAGATTAAAGGGAGCAGAAGTAAGAGACTTGGATAAATTAACTGAGGGGATTGGAGAGTATACAGAAACAGGGATTGTATTGAAATAAAGACACTGGGAAGAACAGTAGCAGCTGCACTACAGCAGTGCCTGGAAGGGCCCAGGGAGAGTTCCGCCCCACCCAGTGGACTGAAAACAGTGTGCAAACACCAGGGAAATGGGTCATAGATGAAGAAGGTGTACCAAGCTGAGGGGATCGCAAAAGCTGAATGACAGAACCTGGAAAGTTAACATGAGCCAGCAGCGCGCTCTGGCAGCTCGAAAGGCAAATGAGATCATGGGCTCCATCAGGAGAGGGGTGGTCAGCAGGGACAGGGAGGTGATCGTCCCTCTCTACTCGGCTCTTGTGAGGCCCCATCTGGAGTCCTGTGTCCAGGTGTGGAGCCCTCAGGACAAGAAAGACATGGAGATTTTGGAAAGGGTCCAGAGGAGGGCGACTGAGATGATCAGGGGGCTGGAGCACCTCCCCTATGAGGACAGGCTGAGGGAGTTGGGCTTGTTCAGCCTGGAGAAGAGAAGGCTGCGGGGCGACCTCATGGCAGCCTATCAATACCTGAAGGGAACCTACAGCCAGGAGGGGAGTCAACTCTTCACAAGGGCTGACAATAGCAGGACGAGGGGAAATGGATCCAAGTGGAAGGAGGGAAGATTTAGGTTGGACGTTAGGGGGAAGTTCTTTACAAGGAGAGCGGTTGGGCCCTGGAACGGGCTGCCCAGGGAGGTTGTGGATGCCCCGTCCTTGGACGTGTTCAAGGCCAGGTTGGACGGGGTCCTGGGCAACCTGATCTAAATGTGGATGTTTGGTGGCCCTGCTAGGCAGGGGGGTTGGAACTACATGATCCTTGAGGTCCCTTGCAACCCGGGTGATTCTGTGATTCTGTGAAAGTCTCACCATAGCAGACCCACTACTAGGGTTAAATTGATTAAATTGCAGCGAGGGAAGCAGGTTAAACAGGTTTATTTTCTGGTGGGCTAAGAGTAAAGCAAGACCAACAGATTGAAAATTTTAAGTCTGGCTTCAACACAAACCAGGAAAAACAATGCTGTACCCCTGGAAGTGACAGAAATCTTGAATCAGGCATACCCAGGAGTGTGGGCATCATGGATGCCTAGCAGAGCCAAAAATGCAGCCCCAGTAGAAGATAAGTTAAAAGCAGGAACCAGTCCAGTCAGGATAAAGCAGTGCCCTTTGAGGATACGAGATTGTAGAAAGATAAAAGAAATAACAGATAATCTTCTGGAGTTTGGATTACTAATTGAATGTGATTCCAAATACAGCACCCCAATCTTACTGATGAAAAATCGGATAGCAAAAGCTGTAGTTTGGTATAAGACTTGAGGGCAAGTAATAGAATAGTTGAATAGTTAGACCCAGTGGTAGCAAATCCATACACTTTAATTAACCAAATTAAGGAATGAGTAGGTGGAGTTTACCGTCTGGATTTGAAGGATGCCTTTTGGACTGGTTTGGTGAAATGAAGCATATATTTATTTGTCTTTGAATAGGAAAACCCCAATAAGGGGAAGAAAAGAGTCAGTTAACCTGGACAGCGTTACCCAGGGCTGTGAGAACAGACCAGTGATTTTTGAGAACTGGTCAGCTTGTGAGCTTGAGACTTGGGTTCCTCCATCCTAGGGTGGAACTTTACTGCGGTAATGGATGCTACAGCAACAAATGAGGACTGTGTGCAATGGACTGTGAGTTTGCTGAATTTCGAATTTCTTAGTTTAAATGATTATCAAGTCTCTCAACAGAAAGCCCGACTGATCTAGAGGAAGGAAGCAATTTGCTGAATGCCCAGAATACCAACATGGAGCTACCTCTGAGCTGCCAGTATGTGACTGCTTGGAGACTGTCTATGCCAGTCAGCCAGACCTACAGGAGGAACCACTGGATGATGCTGAGGATTCCTGGATTCACTGATGGAAGCAGTTTTGTGAGACAAGGAAACTGCAAGGCAGGATTTACAGTAATTGCTACTGACAAGGTAATCAAAGAACAACCATTAGCTGTGGGAACTTTCTCTCAGAAGGCTGAAATAACTGCCTTGACAAGAGCCTTAAGTATATGGACAGATGCTAAATAAGTATTTGGAGTGGTACACGCTCAAAGTACCATCTGGAAAGAGCAAGAATTGTTGACATGCAAGGAAAACAAATTCAGCATGGTGTAAATCTACCAAAGAGCATGGCCATTATACACTGAAAAGGACATCAGAATGGTAAAACTGTATAGGAAATGGAAAGAAGATGGTGGATTAGGTGGCAAAGCAGGCAGCTGAAGGAAAAGAAATTGGTGACTTGGCTTTAATTCCAGATGGCAAACTTAAAATATTATTTTAGAGGGGACAGGAATCTAATTATTCATTTAGAAGGGAAGAGAGCAAGCTGACAGATGGGTGCTTACCCAGATGGCCACATTGCTGTGCCCTTCAGTATTTGATGGAAATTGGTTTTAAGGGAACATGGTAAAACTTACTGGGGAAACAGACGCTATAAAGTACTGTAGAAACCCAGTACCAGAACAGGGCACAAGTAGGGCCTATTAGGAAAGGAAACCTTCCAGGACAACAATGGCAAATCTATTTCATTTCATTTCATTTCATTTCATTTCATTTCATTTCATTTCATTTCATTTCATTTCATCTCATCTCATCTCATCTCATCTCATCTCATCTCATTTCATCTCATTTCATCTCATTTCATTTCATCTCATTTCATTTCATTTCATTTCATTTCATTTCATTTCATTTCATTTCATTTCATTTATTGGAACTGCCAGGAATAAGGAGGCTTTTGTTATATGCTAGTTCTAACCAATACCTTTTCAGGGTGGCCAGAAGCATTCCCCTGCAGGACTAATAAAGCCAAAGAAGCAACCAAGGTATTGCTGCAGAAAATGATTCCAAGGTTTGCGGTTCCTGCAATGATGTCCTCTGACAGGGAAGCTCACTTTATCGCAGTGTCCAACAGATCAGCAAGCTATTGGGAACAGATTGGCAATTGCACACACTGCACAGACCACAGACAAGTGGTCAGATGGAAAAGATGAACCACCTCATTAAATCACAGGGCGAGGAGCCTGGACTACATCGGCCATAGTCATTACCTTTGGCTCTCCTGAGGATCAGAACAAAATCTAGAGCCAAAGAGGGATTACGTCCTTTCAAAATACAAAACACAAAATAAGTACGAAAGGCCTTTTGTTGTGCAAACCGGGATCTCTACCCAGGCAGGGAGTGAAATACTAACTGAATGTGTCATAAGTCTACAGAAACAGCTGAGGGAAATAAACTGGTTCTAGGAACTAGATCCCGAAGCCTTGGTGGCTCAATCCATAATATTTTACCAGGAGATTGTGTGTATATATATTAGATCTCTTTCAGGTTCACCCCTGGAACCAAGGTCTGTTCCAGGTGCTGCTAACGTCCCAAACAACAGTCAGAATTAAAAATTTAAAATCAAAATGAAAGAACAACCATTGTGGATACATCATACTAGAGGCAAGAAGGTCCCTCGAACATGATGGGAACTGAAGACAGCTGGATCCAAATCCTACAAATCCAAAGACAGTAAATACGGGCTCTTCTAATCGTTAGAAATATTAATTTGTTAAGTGTAGCTTTTGATGCAAATACTTACGTATCTCTTGTGAAAAACATTGCAAAGTAAATTAGTATCAGTAATTCTTCAGTTTGTGGGCAAGCTGACAGTTTTAACTCTCCACTTCTTGGTCCCTGATGAACATAAGGCGAGAAATCAAACTGTTGCAGAGTTTGAGTCACTGCTTTGGTGGATGTTGATCAATGAGAACGTAGATTGAATTAACTACATCCATTATAATTAACAGCAACTTATAAACCATACAAAGGGTGCGAGAAGGGGAACTGAGGAACAGTTAGGTGCCACAAGTAGGACGGCCTGAGAAAATAGGATCAGACTAGATATGATGTTAGCTGAATGTAATGATGTTAGCTGAAGTTAGTGTGTGTAATGCTAGGTACCCATTGTTGCACCTTCATCCCTAGTAACACAGCTCCAGATGGCAGAATAACTAAGGCACTGCAAGGGCCTACCACCCTTGCTGATGAATTAACAGAATAATCACGAATAGACACTTCTGTCAATGGATGGTTGAAGTCCTGGTTTGGTAAATGGAAAGGGCTGTATGTATCCATATTTACTTCCCTGATTATAGTAGCAGGAACCCTGACAGCAACCACTGGTTGCTGTGTTATCCCCTGTGTGAGGGGACTGGTAGAGTGACTGGTCAAGAGAGCAACTGAAGCAAACGCCGATTGAGCTACCACCATATTTGGATGAAATGATGATATTAGAGGAGATGGGTAATTAAGAAAGTAAAGAAGAGGAAGATGTCAATAAAACAATACCTGAGAAAAAAATTGCAGCAATCAACAATGTATAAAGAAGAAAAGGGGGGAATTGTGGGACTGGGAAGTTGTTTCTGCATTAGAACTAACAAGATAAATATTTTACTAACAGTTCTTTTCAGGAGAGCCTTTTACTTCATTGGGGGTCTCTGATAGTCTTTGCACGCTCAGCAGATAGGTGAAGTAATTTATAGTCACAGAGATAAGATACATGGAGTAATATGTTGGTACAAAGACTGCAGCTCTGGTCTGTGCAGCCTTCTGGAACAGCTCTGAGCCTTGAGCTGAAGATATAAGTCGCACTCCTAATCAGTGTGACAAGGATATCAATGGGCTCGTTATGTTGGAAGGCTACTAATTGTTGGTGCTGGATAGACAAGACCTGAGTGATAGAGAAGTGAAGGAGAAGAAGCAAAACAATTAGTAGTATACATGTTTAGATAGCAACAATTTATGTTCATCAGGTATGGATGTGTTTAGCTTAGCCTCGGGAACATATGTGAACCTCAAGCACTCAGCCAATGAGGAGGAAGAGATCAGCATTGGGTAGTAGGGCATAAAAGCTGTAATGCTGCTTTCTGTGTGTGCTGCTGCTTGTGGGATGGCTGGCATTGCAATGGCAGTAAAATAAAAAAAATACAGTCCTGGGTTATTTGGGTATTTGCAACAAGTGCTCTCTGACCTCATGCCTGTCCATAACATTTGTAGTGAGTAAGTTTTACAAAGCCATCTTTGGTAATTCTCTGTGTGAGAGTTAAAATTGTGTTTCCTTCCTCCAACCTTGGATAATAAACAGAGAAGCAGATAAGGGGGGAAGGGGAGGGGCTATGCCCTCAGGATAAGGAAAATGGATGGAGGGGACAAACGATAATCAAGAGATAACAAACTACGAGGTGAGAATGAGGGAGAGATTAAAGGTTGATGAGAATGAGGGAGAGATTAAAGGCTGGTGGGATTAGGATGCAGATACAATAATAAGCATCGAAACCTCACACAGATTCTGGAGTAGTTAGCCTAGAAAGGGAAGGAATTCTTGGCGTTGGTGGATCAGGGATATAAGGCTGTGATGTATTTCCGATCATGCTCCTGTTAGCAGGATGCCCACCACTGCGATCGTGAATTAAAACTTTTTCACAACAAAGCCAGCCTGTGAAAAATCATTTATTTCTCACAACTGGAATTTGCAAACGTTTAATATGAACAGGAGCCTGAACGTGAGCCAGCAGTGTGCCCAGGTAGCCAAGAAGGCCAATGGCATCCTAGCTTGCATCATAAATAGTGTGGCCAGCAGGAACAGGGAAGTGATTGTCCCCCTGTACTGAGCTCTGGTGAGGCCACACCTCAAGTAATGTGTTCAGATTTGGGCCTCCGATTGCAAGAAAGACATTGAGGCCCTGCAGTGGGTTCAAAAAAGGGCAACAAAGCTGGTGAGGGGTCTGGAGCACAGGCCTGATGAGGAGCAGCTGAAGGAGTTGGGATTGCTCAGTCTGGAGAAGAGGAGCTCAGGGGAGACCTCACTGCTCTCTATAACTACCTGAAGGGAGGTTGTAGTGAGCTGGGGGTTGGTATCTTCTCTCGTGTAACCTGTGATAGGACTAGAGGGCATGGATTCAAGCTGCGCCAGGGGAGATTCAGTCTGGAGTTAGGAAATACTACTTTTCTAGAGTGGTCAGACATTGGAATGGGCTGCCCAGGGAGGTGGTGGAGTCACCGACCCTGGAGGTGTTCAAGGAACGTTTGGACGTTGTGTTAAGGGACACGGTTTAGTGAGAACTATTGCTGATGGGTGGATAGTTGGAGTGGATGATCTTGTAGGTCTTTTCCAACCTTGGTAATTCAGTGATTCCGTGACACTGCTACGAACGCTGCCAAGCCAGTGTCAGTGGTAAAGGCGCGCAGTTTGCAGTAAGCAAAGAGTGCTGTACTGCAGCCTCTCCCCCCGCTTCCCGCAGCGCTGGGGAACGCTCCCCCCATGGGACGGGACAGGACGGGACGGGACGCGGCGCAGCGCAACCCGGTCCGGGCAGCATCCCCGGCTCTCAGCCGCCCCCACGCAGAGCTGCTGCAGCCCCGCGCCGTCCCCGCGCCCCACCGGCCCGGCACCCACCGCCCCACGGCTCTGCGCCGCAGCCATGGACGCGACGCCACTCACGCACCGCTACTCTTCCCCGTCTGCACGCCACTTTCCGCTCCAAGCCCGGTGTGATGTCATCATCGCGCGCCGGAACTTGGTGACGTCACGGAGCGGCGCCGCGCAGCCGGCGCGGAGCGGAGCGTTGGGAAGCAGTCGTTCAAATGGAAGTCGCACTGCGCCGCGCCGCACTGGGCTGCGTTTCTCGCATGTCCGCTCTCTCCGTGGACGAAGTGACGCCCGGCTGACGGCTAAGATTCGCTCCCGCATCTCGCACTTCCTGCGGGGACGGTCGCCGTTTGGTACGTCGGCCGCTTCGGCTTCTTCGTGCCGCCCCCGCGGTGCCCGGCTGTGGCGCAGAGTCCTTCTTCTCTGTCTTCCTCAGCTCTGCCTTTCCAGGGGTCGGTGCTGGGGTCCAACTTGTTTCGTATCTTTATTGATGACCTGATTGAGGGATTTGAGTGCACCCTCAGCAAGTTTGCAGATGGCACCAAGTTCGTAGGTAGTGTGGATCTGCATGGGGTAGGGAGGCCCTTCAGAAGGGTCTAGATAAGCTGGATCGCTGGGCTGAGGTGAGTGCGATGAGGTTCAACAAGGCCAAGTGCCGGGTCCTGCATTTTGGCCACAATAACCACATAATAAAATATGCAGCGATACAGGCTTGGGGCTGAGTAGCCGAATGACTGTGAAGAGGAAAGGGACCTGGGGGTGTTGGCTGATGCTTGGCTGAACGTGAGCCAGCAGTGTGCCCAGGTGGCCAAGAGGGCCGATGCCATCCTGGCTTGCATCAGAAATAGTGTGGCCAGCAGGAGCAGGGAGGTGATCATCCCCCTGTGCTCAACTCTGGTGAGTACCTTGAGTACTGAGTTCAATTTTGGGCCCCTCACTACAAGAAAGACTTCAAGTCTTATGAGGAGTGGCTGAGGGAGCTGGGGTTGTTTAGTCTGGAGAAGAGGAGGCTCAGGGGAGTCCTCAATGCACTCCACAGCTTCCTGGAGGGAGGTTGTGATGAGGAGGGGTTTGGCCTCTTTTCCCAGGCAGCAGACAGGACCCAAGGAAATGGCCACAAGTTGTACCAGAGGAGGTTTAGATTAAACATAAGGAAAAACTTTTTCTCTCTGAGGGCGGTCAGGCACTGGAATGGCTGCCCATGGAGGTGGTGGAGTCACCGTCCCCGGCAGTGTTCAAGAGGCATCTGGATGAGGAGCTACAATATGATACAACTACAATATGTACTCTTAGGGGAGAAATAGGAATATATTCATTGATATAATGAAGATACTTGATAGTGATTTAATAGTGACTTGACAAGATTGGAGATGGGTGCAGTACTGCTGGTCTGAGTCCTGGGCATCATTTACTCCCAAAAGGGCTGGGGAGGGCTGTTCTTGGACAGGGAGGCTTGGAGGCTTGCTGATGTGACTCCCATCTACAAGAAGGGCCATAAAGAGGATCCTGGAAACTACAGGCCTATTAGCCTGACATCAGTGCCAGGGAAGGTCATGGAACAAATCCTCCTGGGAGAGATCACACGGCTCATGCGCGACGTTCACGGGATCAGGCCCAGCCAGCATGGGTTCATGAAAGGCAGGTCGTGTTTGACCAACCTCATCTCTTTCTACGACTGGGTGACCAGACTGGTAGATGAGGGAAAGGCTGTTGATGTAGTCTACCTAGACTTCAGCAAAGCCTTTGACATGGTCTCTCACAGTATTCTTCTGCGGAAACTGGCTGCCCGTGGCTTGGACAGTTTTACCCTCCGTTGGATAAGGAACTGGCTGGAGGGCCATGCTCGATGGGTGGTGGTCAATGGAGTGAAGTCTATCTGGAGACCTGTTTCAAGTGGTGTCCCCCAGGGGTCAGTGCTGGGGCCCATCCTGTTTAATGTCTTCACTGACGACTTAGATGAAGGCATTGAGTGCATCCTGAGTAAGTTTGCAGATGGCACCAAGTTGGGAGGTTGTGTCGATCTGCCTGAGGGCAGGGAGGCCCTGCAGAGGGATCTGGATCAGCTGGATCGCTGGGCTGAGATGAATGGGATGAGGTTTAACGAGGCCAAGTGTCGGGTCCTGAATTTGGGCACAACAACCCCATGCAGCATTACAGGCTTGGGGATGAGTGGCTGTGAGTGTGAAGAGGAAAGGGACCTGGGGGTGTTGGTTGGTGCTCGGCTGAACATGAGCCCACAGTGTGCCCAGGTAGCCAAAAGGGCCAATGGCATCCTGGCCTGCATTAGGAATGGTGTGGCCAGCAGAAGCAGGGAGGTGATCGTCCCCCTGTACTCAGCACTGGTGAGGCCGCACCTCGAGTGCTGGGTTCAGTTTTGGGCCCCTCACTACAAGAAAGACATTGAGGCCCTGGAACGTGTGCAGAGAAGGGCAACGAAACTGGTGAGGGGTCTGAAGCACAAATATGAGGAGCAGCTGAGGGAGCTGGGAATGTTCAGTCTGGAGAAGAGGAGGCTCAGGGGAGACCTCATTGCACTGTACAACTTCCTGAAGGGAGGTTGTGATGAAAAAGGGTCTGGCCTCTTCTCCCAGGCAAATAGTAGGACCCGAGGAAACAGCCAGAAGTTGTACCAGAGGAGGTTGAGGGTGAACATTAGGAGAAACTTTTTCTCTCAGAGGGCGGTCAGGCATTGCAATGGCTGCCCAGGGAAGTGGTGGAGTCGCCATTCCTGGCGGTGTTCAAGAGGTGCCTGGATGAGGAGCTACGAGAGATGGTTTAGTAGCTTGTGGTACTAATAGGAATGGGAGGGGGGTTGGACTGGATGATCTTGTAGGTCGTTTCCAACCTTGCGATTCTATGATTCTAGGGACAGCAGCATTCCCTCACACCTACGCTGCCAATTCTTTAATCCCAGCAGGCTCCAGTGAAACTCCTGCCTTTCACCTGTGACTATCCCAGTCTGCGCGAGAGCAACAAATGGCCACACTGCATCCATCTCAGGTAGGAGTGTGGGGAAGCAAGCGAGTGAGGGATGTGAATGCATGGGGAGAGGGAGGTGCCTTTCTCTTCTCTGCCAGCTGCTTTCCTGGGCCGTGGCAGTTCCCAGCAAGGAGCCTCTTTGCTTGCAGGAGCCCGTGACCTTTGCAGAGGTGGCCGTGTATTTCAGCAGGGAGGAGTGGGCGCTGCTGGACCCTGCACAGCGAGTGCTGTACCGGGACGTGATGCTGGAGACGTACGCGTGCGTGGCCTCGCTGGGTGAGGGCTTTGCTGCCTTTCGTCCTTATTAGGGCTCCTTTGGCTGTGCAGAACGACACTGCAAGCAGGGCTTAGAATAATTGCAATGTAGTTACTTGTGGAGTAACACGGTAGCACCAGAAACAAAATGTAGGTAAGTTTCTCATAAGTTTCAGGAAGGATTAGCTGCTTAGAACTCTGAGAAATGATCCAGAGTCACTGCTGGCAAGCAGCTATCAGCTGGGAGGGGTTGGATCAGCTCCTGCAAACTGTCTTTGTGTTGCTGTGTTGCATATTGCTGCGTTGCATTGTGCCACCATGCTCCAGCAACCTGACAACTCTGGTTATTTGCCTTTTTTTTTCCTTTTCCATTGAATTATTGCAAACCTTTATGAAGCCTTGGGCACTAAGCAGTTTGGATACAATTTAAAAAAAGAAATCCTAAGGTGAACATTAGAGAAACTGTTCCTGCATAATTTTCAGATACATAGAGGTCATGTTGGGCTTCAAAGCAAGCCAGTATGTGTTGGCCCAGTGTCATCCAGGCCCTTATTGTGGTTACAGAAGTTGGGAGGGACACTGAGTGGAGTTGTTGGAGAAGCAGCTGTGCCAGAATCATAGGAATGCTTTCACGTCCTCTGCTTCTGTATTTAACCTCCATGTCCAGCCCCCAAACCTATGGTGGTCTCCCTGCTTGAAGGAGAGGAAGACCCCTGGGACCCAGATGTGCATGTCCTGGACGACATGGCAGGAGATCTCAGCCCAGGTGAGATGGTGGGGGACAGGAGGAGGTTGGGCTGACAAGAACCATCTTTGTCTGAGAAATAGTTTAGGCCTAATGTGTTATTTCTGGCTTTTCCTCTGTCATCCAGCAGGACATGGAATCACAACTGTTCAGGAGGGTGTACAGAATTGTGATGTGACTGAAAGGCAGAGTGGAAGTGTCTTGGTGGAAGAAATCAGAAAGGATATCCAAGGGGATCTGAAACAAGTAGAGCACCTCAAGAAGCAACAGGGAAACCCTCCAGGAAAGACTGTGAGGAATCTCCTGGACTGCAGCACAGGTCAAAAACAGCCTGAAGATGCAAGGAGTAAGGAAGTGTGCCAGGAGAAAAGGCAGAACCCAAGTGCTGAGTGTGGAAAAAGCCTGAAAAGGAATTCCAGCCTTTTTAACCACTGTTGTGTATGCTCAATGAAGAGATTGTACGAGTGTTCAGATTGTACAAAAAGCTTCAAATGGAAATCCCACCTCGCCTTCCATCAGCACATCCACAGAGGAGAGAGATCCTTTAGGTGTTCTGAGTGTACCAAGAGCTTCAAGAACAGTTTCCCCCTCACCTGCCACCAGTGCATCCACACAGAGGAGAGACCCTTCAAGTGTCCTGAATGTCCAAAGAGCTTCAGAAGCAGTTCGAACCTCATCCGCCACCAGCACATCCACACAGGAGAGACCCTTCAAGTGCCCTGATTGTCCAAGGAGCTTTAAAACCAATTCCCACCTCACTGGCCACCAGTGCATACACAGAGGAGAGAGGCACATAAAGTACTGCGAGTGTGGGAAGGGCTTCAAATACAGCTCTGTACTGCAGCGTCACCAGCGCATCCACACAGGAGAGAGACCCCACAGGAGAGTGTCCTGAGTGTCCAAAGAGCTTCAAAACCAGTTTCCACCTCACCTGCCGTCAGCACATCCACACAGAGGAGAGAGAGGAGAGACCCTTTAAGTGCCCTGATTGTCCAAGGAGCTTTAAAACCAATTCCCATCTCTCTGGCCACCAGCGCCTCCACAAAAGAGAGAGAACCATTAAGTGTTGTGAGTGTGGGAAGGGCTTCAAATACAGCTCTGTACTGCAGTGCCACCAGTGCATCCACACAGGAGAGAGACCCCACAGGAGAGTGTCTTGAGTGTCCAAAGAGCTTCAAAAACAGTTTCCACCTCACCTGCCGTCAGCACATCCACACAGGAGAGAGACCCTTCAAGTGTCCTGAGTGTCCAAAGAGCTTCAAAAACAGTTTCCACCTCACCTGCCATCAGCGCATCCACACAGGAGAGAAACCCTTCAAGTGTTGTGAGTGTGGGAAGCACTTCAAGTACAGTTTTGTACTGAAGCGTCACCAGCGAATGCACACAGCAGTGAGACCCTTTCAGTGCTCTGAGTGTGGGAAGGGCTTCAAATTTGCTTATCAATTACAGCACCACACACGCATCCACACAGAAAAGAGACCCTTTACATGTCCTGATTGTTCAAAGAGCTTCAAAATCAATTCCTAGCTCACCTACCACCAGCGCATCCACAGAGGACAGAGACCCTTTAAGTGTCGTGAGTGTGAGATGAGCTTCAAATACAATTTTGTACTGAAGCACCACCAGCGCATCCACACAGGGGAGAGACCCTTCAAGTGTCCCGAGTGTCCAGAGAGCTTCAGAACTAGTTTCTACCTCACCTGCCACCAGCGCATCCACACAGGAGAGACCCTTTAAGCGCATGTCAGCAGTTTGTGACATGGTTTGGCCCGGTTCTGTGACTGATGAAGGAGGAGGATCCACGGATCCATGCCCCAGAAAAGGGAAAATGGGAAAAGGAAAAAGGGGAAGGAGGAAAAGGGAAAAGGATAGGTAGACGGGCCTAACATCAAAACAGTGGCAGTGATCTGAAGAGGAAAGCTCATTTACTAGAAAATATATCAGAACGCAAGATAACACAATATAGTACAGTCTAATTGGAATTGGAGTTAATAAATCAAATAAAAGTGAGAGAGAGAGAGTGTTCAAAAGCTGAAGGTCTTGCTGTAATGCTGAAGGTGAGCACACATGATGCCAGGACGAGCAGAAAGTGAAAAAAGAGACATCTTGTGATGTGCAAACAGTTTTCATCTTTACCTCTGATCTGTGAATGGAAACACAAAGTCCCCTGGGGCATGTAGTTCTTCTCAGAACCAGCTACCCAGAGCAGTAACTGTAAATCCCAAAGCACTACACACAATCACAGAATCATAGAATGGCTTGGGTTGAGAAGGACCTCAAAGGTATGTATTTTCAAGCCTCTGCCATGGGCAGGGCGCCAACCATTAGACCAGGCTGCCCAGTGCCACATCCAGCCTGGATGCAATGATGTGGAGTACTGGTAACAAAACATCATAAAACTAACACTCCATCCCTTATTCCACATTACTATATCATGCTCAATATCTAAATACATACAGATTATTCTCAGTTAGCATGTATCAACATGTTATTAATGTTGTGATAATTGTATTAAACACACACACATGTATATACATGTGGAATGACTGAATACACTCGCCCAACGTCAAATTCCCTTGTGGTACACATTGAACATCCCCTCTTTCTGTATCACCCTGAGCAAAAACAGTTCCACTGTGACTTTTGCCCTTTCCAGAGGCTCGAAGGACCCACAGTGCTTTTCCCAAGATGCTCTTTATATGTACTACAGGGACTTTATCTCCCTGTATGTTATGTAGGGAGCTGGATTGGGTAGGACCATCGCGATTGACCGATCCTTGAGTGTTGACCAACCACGTGGCTTCTGCCAAATGCTTCTCCCAGTGCTTAAATGTTCTGCCACCCATTGCTTTCAACACAGTTTTTAATAAGACATATCATTTGATTGTACCAGAAGCTGGTGCATGATAGGAGATATGATAAATCCACTCAATGCCATGATCTTTGGCCCAAGTATTTACAAGAGAATTTTTGAAATGAGACCCATTATCTGATTCAATCCTTTCTGGAGTGCCATGTTGCCACAGGACTTGTTTCTCCAGACCTAATATGGTGTTCTGGGCAGTAGCATGGGGTATGTGTATGTTTCAAGCCACCCGGTGGTTGCCTCCACCATGGTGAGTACATAACGCTTCCTGCTGTGAGATCAGGGCAAGGTGATCGATCAACCTGCCACGCCTCCCCTCCGAGCTAGAAATAATTAACCCTTGTGTTGCCAGTTCCAGTCCATTTGAGCCACCTTAAGTTTAGAGGCTTACTCTACCTAATGGTTATTTTGTTGTTCTTCAGTAGCCCAGTTCTTGGGCACGTGAGCATCTATGTGACACACCTTTACAACCATATTCTTTATTTGGGCAACAACATCTTTCCACAGTTCAGCAGTTCAAATAGATCTACCCCTTCTTTATCAGTTGCTTTGTTCCCACTGCTTTAACCACCCCCATCAGGCATTTGCCACTATCCATGAGTCACTATAAATCATTGGCCACCTCTCCCGTCCAGCAACATCTAAGGCCAGTTGAACAGCCTCTACCTCTGCAAATTGGCTTGATTCTTCTTTTCCTTTGGTGGCCTCTGCAACTTGTCATATAGGGCTCCGCACAGCAGCTTTCCATCTGCAATGCTTCCCAACAATATGATAACAATCCATCAGAGAACAGGGCTACTTTCATTTTCTGGTAGCTCATTGTATGATGGGGTCTCTAGCACACAGTACCTCTTCTGCTGGTGATGTTCCAGACTTTTTGTTTTCAGGTCAGTCCATGATCACCTCTAAGATTCGTGGGTGACTGAGGTTCCCCATTTGAGCTCGCTGTGTAATCAATGCAGTCCACTTACTCCAAGTGGCATCAGTAGCATGATGGATGGAGGGAACCTTTCCTTTAAACATCCAGTTCAGCACTGGCAGTCGAAGTGCCAGAAGGAGCTGCATTTCAATACTAACTACTTCGGAAGACGTCCAAGCCCCCCCATATGTGGCCAAGATTTCCTTTTCAGTTGGAGTGTAGCACTCTTCAGACCCCCTGTATGCTCAACTCCAGAGGTTAGCCTTGGGTCTCCTGAGACTCCTTGCCACTGCCTCCAAGTGGGATCTTTCTGTACCAAATGTAAGAAGAGCTTCTACCACAGCTCCAGACTGAGTACCGGAGAATCCATTCAGGGCAGAGACCTGGAAAGACAGAGTTTCATCCAGGGGCTGCAACATTATTAAAAGTTGGCTAATCTGTGTGAGAGGTAGACCCTGCAAGTGTCTCACCTGCAGGAGGAGTTTCTTTCAGGGCTGGCACCTCTTTGCTCATGGGAAAACCCCCACTGGAGAGATCCTGAGGATGTTAGAGACCAAAGGATCATGGAAACCCAAATGCTTCCCACCATACAGAAAGAGTTTGGGAAAAAAAGTGGCATCACTGGCACTCTGTCTGGAAAAGGGACTTATACCTGGGAGCTTCTGATGGTTTCTTTCCCTGTTAATAGAAGAAAATCTCTCCCCATGCCCAGTTTTCTGCTCTTCCTGTAAGCAGCTTTTTGAAGCCATTTCTTAAGGAAGTTCAGCTGTGTAGGGATGTCCTGTGTGCATGTGTTCTTCTCAGTAATTTTGGAGTCCACTGATGAATCATGTAGAAGGGTCAGGAGAGCAGTCAAATGTCTCTTGGAGATTTAGAAAAAACGACCTGCATTCAGAAGAGGTCATCCTACCTGCAAGCTTTCACAGAGCAACCAGCCAATCCCTTCATCCTTGTGTTACACCTCCGACAAGTCATGTGGAAGAGACCAGCCTTGGAAGTTAAGCTTGGTTTGCTCTGCTCCTCATACTCCTGATCACTGCATCCCTTCTGTGGCAAATGGCCTTTCTGTGCGGTGTGAAAGGGGACAGGGAAGGAGAATAAAGTAGCTGAGTTGTCCTGGAGCTTTTGTTTTCATGATGCTCTGGCCCTACTTTCTCCAATAAAAGACAAAGCGTTGAAGGACTGGGGAAGGTGGAAGAAGGTCAGACTGACTCCAGATCCCTGCATGCTTCTGGGGGAAGGCATGTTTGGCACAAGGCCCCATCTCCATTCCTAACATGCGCATAGGAGGTTGTGTAGGGAGGGCTTTGTCACTCAGCCAGTTCAACCAGCAGTTGTATTCACCCAGCAGAAATGTATGTCCTCTGTGTAACATGCGACCTCTGCACAGCCTGGAACTGGTGCAGCCTCACATACAGAGCTCCCCAGTAACCAAGCAGCTCTCCAGGTCTCCATCTGCATGGTTGTTATGCATTATTGTTTTCCTGGTCTTGGTGTCCATCCAAAGTTGGAGGCACAGCATGTTGACGAGGCATCTGGATCTGCTCCACATGGAGTTGGGCAGACTGGAGCACATTATAAATGTTTCTATAGCATTGCACACAGTATGAGGTGTGAGCAGGAGGAGCTAGAAGCTTTTAGCTTGGTCCTGGAGTTACAACATCATCAGCATAAGCAAGGTGTGATGGGAAAGGTTCTATGGAATGCATGCTGTGTGCACTGGATGGCTCTGGGCTCTCCAGGATAGGCAGGGCAGGTGAAACAGGATGGTGTTGCTGTATGTAATGGTGGGCTGGAATGCATGGAGCTTGCTGTTCCCAATGACATGGCTGTGAGACTCCAAATAAGGTTTAAGGGGCAAGGCAGTAAGGTGAGAGTCTGCTATAGGCCACCCAGCCAGGAGAATGATCCCAATTAATCATTCCTAGGAAGTGTGAGAGAACAGTGAGGTGGATTGTGATCTGATTGACTGGCAGAGCTCAGAGGGTTGTGATTATTGGTTCAGAATCTGATTGGAGGCCTGTAACTAGCAGTGTTTCCCAGGGGTCCAATCTTGTTCAACATCTTCATCAGTGACCTGGATGAAGGGATAAAGTGCACCCTCAACAAGTACAATGCTGGGAGGAGTGGCTGACATACCAGAAATCTGTGCTGCCATTCAACAAGATGTGAACAGAATGGACAGTTGGGCAGACAAGAACGTGATGAATTGCAACAGGAGGAAATATAGGAAGGGGGAGGAAAAATTGCCTTCAGCCATACAGGCTAGGGTTGACCTACTGGAGAGGAGCTTCCCAGCAAGTTTGGAGCTGGGGAGCAAGGGTCAGGAAACAGCAGGGCCGTGCAGCATCATTTGTCTGCAGACAGAGCACAGCTTTGCAGGACTGCCTCTGACATTTTGTCCCCACTATGGCCACGTCCCACTGCTGAGCTCCATGGGTGTCCCTACAGATCCTTGGGTCACCAAGGAGTGTCTGAGTTGGAACGAGGACACTGCAACAGGAACATTGGGTGATCATGGGGTGTCACAGCCAAAACATAACACAATCATGAGGTGACTGTGGATAAGAATGTGGTGACAAATAGGTCAGGGATCAGAAGGGGAAAGTCTGGCCATCGTGGGGTGAGCATGGGTAATCATGTGGGTCACATGGGGCAAAGATGGTGTTGTGGTGGAGTGATGGGGTGACAAAGAGGTGACCACTTTGTGACCACAGTGCGGTATCTTTGGGTGACCACAGTAAGGAAGGGGAAGGACCACGGAGTCAACACCTCAGCGAGTTCTAATTGAGAAGGGGACAGAGCAGGCTCTGCAGTGGCAGCAGGGAACGTGGTGACAACACAAAGGGAAACTCTAGCTCCTGCCTGGGGAGTGCAGGGCATGCTGGTGGAGCAGCAGTGTGGGGCAGCTCGTAATTCAGAATCCCTGTAGAGAAAGGGAGGACCAGAGTGGTTTTCGAGCTCCTCTGAGCACAGTGATGTCACTGGGGAAATGAGAAATTACCTGGAGTGGTTGGATCAGGGTGCCCTGAAACTGAGCGAGACAAGGTCATGGTCACAGCTCAACACCACTGCATCCCCCAGCACAGCCCCAGCTGCTCCTGCTCACCTCCAAGAGCACTGAGACTCTGGTGTGCACCACAGGCCTGACCATGGCTACGGCCAGCATCAACACAGGCACCGTCCTCATGGTCAAGGTCGTGCAGATGAATGGTGCCTGTAGCCACAGGAGCCCGCTGTGATGAGGGTGAGCGTCCCGTGTGCCATCACAGCCCCACATCCCCATCCTGACCCACACATCCCCTTATGTGGGTCCTGTCCTTGGGGTGCTTGGTCAGAGGAAGGGTGCTTGGAGACAGCCCAGCCCCACTGCTGACCTGTGTCACTGCAGCGTTTGCAGCCCCGTGCAACAGCGCTGTGAGGTCTGGGAGGTCCGTGAGGGCAACCGTGGGTGACCATGGGGTGATCAGAGGGGACCACGGGGAGAACATGATGTGACCACGGTAAGACATAAGAGGCAATATCCCATAAGAATGGGGGGGCAAAGAGGTGATTATGGGGGTATCTTGGGATAACCACGGTGAGAGCAGGGGGACCATTGGCTGACCATGAAGTTACTATGAAGGAAGTGTGAAGGAACTATGGGGTGACCATGGAGAGACCATGGGCAGAATATTGTGTGGCCACGAACTGACCATGCAATGACACTGGGATGAGCATAGAGCGACCACAGGCCAGAAAGGATGGGAAGAGCCTGGGAAGTGGTACAGGAAGCAACTGAGTGTGTCCCACAGAGCAGTTAGCAGCAGGGCTGGGTGGTATCACTGGTGTATGGAGAGAACTCTGCGTCACAGGGCTCCCTCTTACATTTGGCCACCATGAAATAATGGAGGGGGAAGAGAAATGAAATGAAATGAAATGAAGTGAAGTGAAGTGAAGTGAAATTAAATGAAATGAAATGAAATGAAATGAAATGAAATGAAATGAAATGCTGCCCCGGCCACCTCTGAGAGAAGCGAGACCCTGTGAGCGCCCTGGGCCCGGCTGTGGGCACTGTGAAAATCATAAGATGAGAGGTGCTTGTGCCAAGCAGGGCCTCCTGTGAGGAGAGGTAATATCCCGGGTGCCCTCACTGTCTGCATCCCAATCCTGCCCCGCGCATCCCCTGAATGGGCACCTGCCCTTGGGTGCTGGAGCAGACATGGGGTGACAAACAGGTGAGCGTGGTGAGAGCACTGGAAGATCATGGGTTCGCTATGAATGGACCGTGGGGATCAAGGACCAAAAGGGGGAGCGTGGAGTAAGCAAGAGGGTGCTGGAGCAAATAGCGGGTGACAATGAGAAGACTATGGGCAGACAGTGGCATTTCTGTCAGGTGTCCATGCGGAGACGACAGGAGTAATATGAGCAGGACATGGAGTGAGAAAGGGACGATAAAGAGTTGAGCATGGTGCGAGTACGGTGAGACCGCGTGGTAACCGCTGAGTGACCGTGGCAATGTCATGGAGGGAGCACGGGGCCATCCGTGGGGCTCAGGCAGTGGTGGAGCACTGTGAGCGATACGGCTGTTCCCAGGCTGAGCAGCGGCAGCGAGCATTCCTCGGAGCAGACGGACAGACAGACAGACGGATGGCACGCAAGACAGCGCCGTCACGCCAGGGCTGATGGAGGTACCCGCAATGGAGATCTGCCTGGAGACGGGTGATGCCGCCCAGCCCAGGCACTCCCTGCTCCGGAGCAGCGGCGCGGGCTGCCGGCACCCTTCATCCTCCTCCGACAGCAGCCATGGCGAGCGGCCGTGTGGTGGCGGCCGGGGCCGTGCTGGTGGCACTGGTGGCGCTGGGAGCACGGCTGGCCGCTGGCACGCGGCCCTCGGGTGAGCGCGGAGTGCCGGGGTGGGGATGGTGCAGGCCGGTCCCTGCCGGGCTCTCCCGGCACCCATCCCAGCCCCGCGCGCAGCGTTCGGAGCCCCGGGGCTCCGGGACGCCAGCGGCACCGCAGCCGTGGTGGGCGCGGGGTGGGGCCGGGACGGAGCGAGGGCGGGGAGGGGCTTTCGGGTCTGGCGAGGGGCCGCTGCGCTCCGTGACGGCGCCCTCTCCCCGCAGCGTTTTTCCAGTGGAGCGCTACAGTTGAGTGCCACTTCCTCAACGGCACCGAGCGGATGAGGTTTCTGGTGAGGCACGTCTACAACCGGCAGCAGTACGTGCACTTTGACAGCGATGTCGGTCTCTTCGTGGCCGACACGGTCCTGGGAGAGCCTTCTGCTCGACTCTTCAACAGCCAGCCGGACGTGCTGGAGAAGAACAGGGCTGCGGTGGAAATGCTCTGCAACTACAACCACGAGATAGTGGCCCCTCTGACGCTGCAGAAGAGAGGTGAGTTCACGCGTCCCCACAGCTCGCGACGGGCACAGCGCTGATGAGCACACGCGGCGCTCTCACAGCCTGTCCCCGACGCTCTCCCTCTGTCCCCCGGCAGAGCCCAAGGTGAGGATCTGTGCGCTGCAGTCGGGCTCCCAGCCCCAAACCGACCGGCTGGCTTGCTACGTGACGGGCTTCTACCCACCCGAGATCGAAGTGAAGTGGTTCCAGAATGGGCGGGAGGAGACGGAGCGCGTCGTGTCCACGGACGTGATCCAGAACGGAGACTGGACCTACCAGGTGCTGGTGCTGCTGGAGACCAGCCCACGGCACGGGGACAGCTACGCGTGCCGGGTGGAGCACACCAGCCTGCGGCAGCCCATCATCCAGCTCTGGGGTAAGGCCCCTAGCCCCTGTCAGCTCTGGGGGGAGTGGGAGCGTGGCCTTCAGAACCTGAGCTCCCCTTCCTGTCCCTGCAGAGCCGCTGGTGGATGTGGGCAGGAGCAAGCTGCTGGTGGGCATCGGGGGCTTTGTGGTGGGGCTCATCTACCTGGCGCTGGGGCTCTTCCTCTTCCTGCACAGTAAGAAAGGTGAGCAGTGGGGCAGCGGGGCTGTGCTGTGGGGAAGGAGATGGCGGCGGTGAGCTGTGACCGTGCTCGCTCAGTGTGACCATGACCTTGTCTCGCTCAGTTTCAGGGCACCCCGATCCAACCACTCCAGGTAATTTCTCATTCCCCCAGTGACATCGCTGTACCGAGGAGCCCCAAGCTCACTGCGGTCCTCATTTCTCCCCCTTTCCCCGCAGGGATCCTGAACTAGCAGCTGCCCCACACTGCTGCTCCACCAGCATGCCCTGCACTCCCCAGCCAGGAGCTAGAGTTTCCCTTTGTGTTGTCACCGCGTTCCCTGCTGCCACTGCAGAGCCTGCTCTGTCCCCTTCTCAATTAGAACTCGCTGAGGTGCTGACTCCGTGGTCCTTTCCCTTCCTTACTGTGGTCACCCAATGACACCCCACCGTGGTCACCCAGCGGTCACCTCTTTGTCACCCCATCACCCCACCACAACACCATCTTTGCCTCATGTGACCCACAGGATTTCCCATGCTCACCCCACGTTGGCCAGATTTTCCTTCTGATCCCTTCACTCTCAAGCCATTTTCCCACCTTAGACTCATTCCCAGCAACCCTGTGGTCACCCAATGTTGCCACCATGTTCTCAGCATGCCAACCCATGTCCTCACCATGATTACCCCGCGGTCATCCCGGAGATACACATTCCGCACCCACTTTCTCACCCATGTACACCTCATGGCTGTGTTGCGGTTAGGCCGTGACACCTGGCGATCACTCGGTGTTCCCATCGAAATGACCTCGCAGTGTTCTGGTTCCAGCTCAGACACTGCGAGTAGCACACTGGTTTTTTGGCTGTTGCTGAGTGATGGAGCGCTCCTGAGGCCGGGCCGGGCCACTAAGAGGGGAAGAGCCATTGCCATGATGACGTGGAGCCAGGACAGGCGTCCTCATCCAAGCATACGTGACGCCATGCGGAAGGCCTTAAATCTGTGTGGAGTTGGGCAGAATACAGATGATGCTTGACGCTTGGGGATTGGCTGGGCGTTGGGTGGAGGGTGCTGACATGTCTTGCCCCGTGGCCACCCCACGCCCACCTCTTCACAACCTCATTCCCACCTTACGCTCCTCCCCGTGATCCTAGCGTGTTTCCCTCTGTGTTCCCTTCACTGTCATCCCGTGCTCACCCCACGGTCACCCCACGGCCTCGCCATGATCCCACCCCTCGTGATCACCGCGTGTTCCCTCTGTCATCCATCGCTGAGGAAAACGCTCTGAATCATAGATTTTTAAGCAGGCAAAGATCTTTGTGATAGCAGCAAAGTCTGTCCGTCATTGCAACAATGGGCCCCTACTGGCCAAAGGGAGAAATTGCACAGCAGTCCATTCATTCACTTCCATCCCCGGGTCCGAGGCGGTAATTCCTCTCCTGGCACAGGTTGGTTGAGCTTCTCCTGGTCACCATCTTCCCGACGCTGTTGCCGCAATAGAAGGTCTGTTACCAACTTGTTGTTTTTACGTATGGCCTGTGCTTTTCTACAGAGGTAGGAGGGCAGTGTTTCCAAAAGGAAGCACGTTGGTTCCGTGCTGCGCTGGGCTCTCCCCGCCCCGCCTATTTCCTTTGCCTTGTGCCTGTCTCAATCCTACCTGAGCCGAAACGCCCCGATCTGCACTTTACTCCGTTCAGCAGCTTTCTTTGTGAAAAACAACTTGTATCACTGTTTCGCAGGAAGGTTTTCAGTTCAGTCAGGGCCTAGACTACATACAGAAAACACTGGAAACTTCCACTGCAAAAACACCACCCGCCTCTCACATTTTCCAACCTTATTGATTCCGTGATCCAAACGCCAACCCCAGCTCGGGTCGGTATGAAAAAGAGCTCCAAAGGGAAGTCCCAGTGGCTTTCAGCTTCATTTGGAATGTCTTTCAAAACCCCACGTGCAGAGGGAGCCTGCTCCATCCCTACGCCCTGAACCAAACACACATTCTCTTCAAACACTCCCCACCGAGGGCTCATCCTAACAACTGCTGCCCATGGAAGGCTCCGTGTTGCCTCATCTGCCTCTCATGAGGAGTATGGAAGGAAAGTAGGAAGGGAGGCAGGGAGGGATGGAGGGAGGAAGATAAGAAGGGAGGCAGGGAGGAAAGAAGGAAGGGGGGAATGAAGGAAGGAAGGGAGGGAAAAACTCAAAATTAAGAAGAGATGGGGGTATTAGACCCCCATTAGGCATTGCAGTGAGCAAAATTGGAGGTGAAAAGGCAATAATGGTGCCGTGGACCATGGGGGGGTGAGTGTGATGTAAATGGCTGTACGGATACTCACACAGGTAAAACACAACCAGACGCCCATAGGCACCAATGCAGCTCTTTGGCCACGCCCCGCGCCGTAACCTGGCCACGCCCCCCGGACCGTCTCAGTGTTAAAGCCACGCCCCGAACATTCCTGGCCACGCCCCCATGAGCCGCGCCCGTCGCTTAGTGGCTAAACCACGCCCCTTCCGTTTGGCCACGCCCCCGCACGCTGTCGGTCTGGTTCAAGCCACGCCCATCGCCGTTAACCACGCCCCTTCGTGCCATCAGCCACGCCCCCTTTCTGTCCTGGCCCCGCCCCGTCCCGCGCTGCTCTTTGCCCGCACCGCGCCCGGTGCCGCTCCCGAAGCCACCGAACGGACCCGGTTCCGGCCCCCGGACTCACGGGCCCGCTGCCACACCCGGACCCGCACCGCGGACCCATGGACGGCGGTCCGCGGCCCGGATCCCCGCAGCCGCTACCGGAGCCGCGCTCCGGACTCGCGGAACCAGACCCGAACGCGGGCGCGGACCCGGCGCCCGGACCCGCGGACGCGGAGCCCGATCTGAATCGCGGTCCCGAGGACCCGGACCCGGATCGGCGTCCCGACGCCGCGGAACCGGTTCCGGCCCCGGCGCCCGCCCCGTGCCGTTGGTTCCTGGAGGGCCGCTGCCGTTTCGGGCCGCGCTGCCGCCACCCGCACCCGGGGCGGAGTCCCACCGCCGGCCCGGAACCGGCAGCGACGCGGGAGGAACCGGGAGCGGCGGGGAAGAAGCCGCCGCTGCGCCGCGCCGCCGCCGTCCTCAGCCGCCTCCGCTGGGACCCTCGAGCGGACCCCGCGGCCGCCACCGTGGAGTACCGCGACCGCTTCGTGGGCGTCGTGGAGCGGCCGCTGCTGGAGTTCTTCACGGGGCCGCTGTGCGACGCGGGGCCCGCGGACCTGGCGGTGCCCGAGCACCGCATCGTGCGCATCCGCTACCGCGGGCGCTGCGTGTGGGACCGGGAGAACCGCATCGATCGCGTGTTCGGGTCGGGGGGGGGGATGGGGACCACGCGGGAGGTGCTGGAGGAGCTGGGGGAGGGCTGGGGGGAGTGAGGGAGGGGGACGAACCCCCGAAATGCCGTCGGGGGCCCTTCTGTACCCCGGAGGTGACGGTGAGGTCCCCTCTGTGCTGGGGACGTGGGGATGCGCACTCCTGGAGGAGCCCTTGGCTGCAGTGACGTGGGCACAGGGGTCCCTTCTGTACCCAAAAAAGGGCACCAAAATCCCTTTTGCATTGGGGATGACGACATGGCGACGTGCACATGGGATCCTCTCGGGCACAGGTTCACGGACATGGCGCACACACGCATGGGGGCCCTTCTGCACCCTGAAAGAGACACGGACGTCCCTTTAGCACTGGGACAACACGGTGGTGATATGAACGCCTCACCCTGTTCTGTAGTCCCATGGTGACAGTGAGGTCCTCGCAGCACTGGGGATATCGGGGACCCTCCTGTGCCACAAAGACACGGAGATGGACACTCGGACCCCAGAGGTGACAGTGGTGTCCCTTTGGCATCGGGGACACGGATGTGGGGGACCCTTCTGGTACCCCAAAGGTGACACTGAGGGCCCCTCGGACAGGAAAACCTGGACCAGGACACCGGGGTCCTTTTGTCATGGGGATGAGGACGCACCGGGCGTCCCTACCGTACCCCAAAGAAAGTAGTACTGAGGTCTCCTTGGCTCCTGGCAACAATGACATGGGGACGTGGCACCTGGACACATTCTGTCCTCCACGGGTGACACCGAGGTTGCCTTGGCACAGGGGACACGGGTATGGCGACGTGGACACTGGGTCCCTCTTGGCCAAGGGGGGGACATTGATGCCAAAGCCCCCTGAGCTCTGTCACTACACTACAGGGACATGGACAGAGGGTCCGTTGTCCACGGGTGTACATTCTGTACCCAAACAAAAGCACCAAAATCCCTTCGGTGTCAGGGATGAGGATATGTGAACATGGACACCGGGTCCTCTTGGCCATGGGGTGCTGTTCACTGTTCTGTTACCATTTCTGCTCAGAGGGAAAAGATAGAAGGCCTTGGGAGGTCACCTGATGGCCCTTGTGATCGTCTGGCTCACCTCTGTTGCCCGTCTGCCTCAGCATGAGAGTAAGGCCTTTGGCTTCTGGACACACTCTCTCTTTGCATTTGATTTTTTAACTCAAATTCTAATTATCTTGTATTATTTTGTATTATAGCGTGTTATCTTGCATTCCGATATCTTTTCTAGTAAATTAGTTTGTTTCCTTTCAGACCGTCGCTTCTGTTCTGTTTTAGAGCCCATCTCTTTATCCTTTTTCCCATTTCCATTTTCCAGGGCGCGGATCCACAGATCCCCCCACCCGCCAGTCACGGAAGCAGGCCAAACCAGCACACAGACCACTGACATTCTGGACGAGGTGCCACAAGATAAGGCTGAGTAGCTCAGCCGTGGTAACGGTGGTAGGAGGACGGTTGGATGGGATGATCTTGTAGCTCCACTCCAGCCCTGTGTTTCCATGGCTCTATCACCGTTCTGAGCTGCTCTCTGTGTGTCTGGGCCGTGTTGCTTCAGGCGCTCCCTGCTCTCACTGCACAGAGGTGCTCTCTGAACTGCACACTGCATCTGTAGTGCTACTGTTTCCTTAAAGCCATTCTCCTCTGCAGTTCCCTGCAGTTCACAAAGAATCACAGAACCACCGAATGGCTTGGGTTACAAGAGACTTTTCACGTCATCTAGTTCCAATCCCCTGCTCCAGGCAGGGACACCTCCCACAGCCCTATCCTGCCTGGCGTTGAATGCCTCCAGGGCGGGGGCATCCACAAGCTGCTCCCTCTCAGGAAATAATTTCCTCCTAACATCCCGCCTAAATCTACCTCCTTCCACTTTAAAGCCGTTTCCCCTCATCCTGTCGTGACACACCCTTATCAAACAGCCCCATCCCAGCTTACACGGAGGCTCCCTTCAGGTACTGCCCACGACTTCAGCTCGCCGCTCGGCGGGCACTGACGGAAGCTGCTGGCGGCTCACCCCGTTTCTCCCTGCAGAAGAGGCCTCTGCACACCCAGCACCTTCACGCTGTCTGCAGTAACAATACCTTCAGCGGGTCACACGCCTCTCTCACTCCTTCCATTTCGTTCTACGCCCGTCTTGCCAAGCCGCCGCCCATCGTAAAGACGCGCCGTTTGCAGTAAGCAAAGCGCTGTAAGTAAGCTGCAGCCGCTCCCATCGCTTCCCGCAGCGCTGTGGAACGGGACAGGACGGGACGCGGCGCAGCACAGTGCGGGCCGGGCCTCACCCCCTGCTCTCAGCCGCCCCGCGCAGCGCTGCTGCAGCCCCGCGCCGTCCGCGCGTCCCGCCGGCCCGCCACCCACCGCCCCTCGGCTCCGCGCCGCAGCCCCGGATACGAACTGCGGTAGCGTCACTTCTGCCCTGTCCTACCGCCCCCCCCCGACCCGCCGCACTCCGCTGCCGCTGCAGGCCGGACGTGACGTCATCATCGCGCGCGGTGACGTCACGGCGCGTCGCTCGGTCCGCCGGGTTTCTCCTCCGCGATCGTTCCCCGCTCCGTCCCGGGGCTTCCTGCGCTGCTCCACGGCCTGAAGCCGCACCGGGCTGCGCTTCCCGCAGGCGCTGCCCGCTGTCCCCGGGGCGAAGCGCCGCCCGGGTGACGGCTGAGATCCTCTCCCGTGTCTCGCAGTTCCCGCGGGGACGGTCGCCGTTTGCTGTCAGAAGCCTCGGGCTCTTCGTGCCGAACGGGAGCTGCTGAGTCCCGGCCTGGCCCACTGATGGATCGCCTGGCAGCGGGCCGGTCAGCCCTGGGAGCGCAGGTAGCGGCCGTGCAGCGGTGTGATCGGAAGGGGTGGCCGCACCTCTCTTGGATCCCATGGAAGGGCCTTCGTGCAGATCCTTCCTTTTCCCCGTGCGCCGAGATGTTCACAGATCGGTGAGCAATCTTCCTGGTTGTCCCTTTGCTGTTCCACTTCCGTGTCTCTTTCTCGCTATGCTGTTCTCGTCCGCTGTAACAGCCGCCCAATAGCATCACTGCCCCACAGCGCCACACCAAACTGTCATTGCCGCGTAGCAACGCTCCCCCATGCTGCTCCCCCCTAACAGCACTGCCCCGTAGCATCATCGCTCCACTGTGTCCCTGCCCCATGGCCTCACTGCTTCTGTGGGAACTGTGGAGTCCCGGCCAGATCCACTGATGGATTGCCTGGGAAAGGACTGGTCAGCCCTGGCAGCACAGCTGAAGGTAATTTAGCTGTGTGATAGGAAGGGTTTGAGCCTAGCTGCGCTCCCTTAGACCCCATCAACGGGCTGACAGCCACTGGGGAGGATCTGTGGTTGGAGATCCCTCCTTGGTGGAGCTTTCCCCTGCGAACCTGGAATCTTCTGATAGGGGTGAGCAGTCTGCTTTCTTTATAGCATCTTTCGCCTGCATGATGTTCTGTTCATATACAGGGAGCAAAAGAAGGGCTGAGGAACACGTGGACATGGGACATGAAAGAGACCAAGGTACTAAGTGTCTTCATCAGCTCAGTGCCAAGCAGCAAGACTGCCCTTCGGGAATCATAGGATCGTAGAATCCCAGAGCCTGGACAGCAGGAGGAAAGGGTGGAGTAGAGGAGCTCCCCTGGTGGGAGAGGATCGCGTTGTTCAGAGGGCCCTGATGAGGTGCAGCCATGGATGCTGGGAGCTGGCACCCTCACAGCAAGGCCTTCATCATCCCTGAGTAGTGTTACTGGGAGAAGGTCCTAGAAGCTCCAAATGTCACCCAAAGGAAGGGCAAGAAGGGCCCAGGGAGCAAAGGGCTTCACTGCAGTGCCTGGGAAGGTGATGGAGCAGCTCATCCCAGACACCATTCCCAGCCACACAAAGGGGGAGAAAATCATCAGCACGGATTCAGCAAGGAGAGTTGATGTCTGACTTGGGGAACCTCTCTGACAACACACGCAGCAGCCTGATAGTGCAGAGGATGTCCACCATGAGGCCCCATCCAGGCCCTGAGCTGCAAGGGGACACGATCCCCCCACCCCAAATCAGACACCACGAAGGATGAGCTGCAAATCAGCATTCCAAACTGCTGAGCTTTATTTGACTGGAAAGGCGTCACACAAAGAGTGCAAAGAAATTTGGCAGAAAACAACTCCCCTCATGCTCCAGCTTGTTCTCAGCTGTCAGGGCCCTGGAGGGGCTGAGCTCTGGTTGAAGGATGCCCAATTTGCTGCTGTAACTCCAGTCAAGCTCAATATATGAACAATCACAATGATGTACCCAATTAGCAATAAGCTGTGGTGCTATGCCTTGTGTTACATTCTGGTACGGCTTGGAAAGAAAGAGAGGAAGAGAAAGAGAGAGGAGATGAAGATTCACTCACTGCCCTTGTACCCAGCGATGTCACAGCTGTTCCCCTAGCTGTGGGGCGCCTTACATATTCCTTTGCTTTCTGTGTTCCTGTGCCCACCTATGGTAGAGCTGAGTCCATCTTCAGACCATCCCAGAAGTGTCTCAGGTGGTGGGCAGAGCCCATCTGAATGCTCTGGCAATGGGTTGGTGGGGCGGAGGGTCTCTTGCTGTCCACCCCACCAAATGAGCACCGGTTGGGTCTACTTGGAGCACCGCCATACTTTGTGAGACATGCTCCTGGTCTGAGTTCTCCTGTTGTTACTCAGTGGGACCTGCAGAGCTCCAGGAGCAAAGGAAATGGCTGCCTCACCTTCACAACACCACCTCCTCCACACACTCCTCGTCTCATTGCTGTGCTGATTTCTTTTGCACTTCTACGGAGTGTTTGGGACATGAACTCTTTTCTTCTTGGCCTCTTCCAGAGGCTCCACTTATCCCCTGGGCCCAGAACCCGGTGCTCTCATCCCGATGCGTCTGCCATGGTATCTTCCCCAAAATGACGCACAGTGCTCTGCCCAGAAGTGGGTCACCCGCCGGAGAAAACCCCACAGAACGGAGCAGAGGAGTGTCAGCCCGAGAAGATTCAGGAGGTTGAGCAGGGATACGCACACCCACAAACTCCAAACACACGCAGGGCTAGCTGAAGTAGCACAGCACTCAGATGGAAGATTTACTCCCTGCAGGGGTGAGAAGAGACGGTGTCATGTGTGGCCACGTCCCTGTCCTGACTCACTGCTCTGGGGGCTCTCTAGGGAGAGCGGAGCCCAGTATTGCCCCAGCTGTGAGTCCAACAGAAGAATGCAGGGAATCGAGACCCCTCCAACCTCAGGGACCCCTCCTGATCCCCGGTCCCACACTGTACCTGTGACCAAACTGCTGGATTCCCCATCATGGCCTGCAAGGGAGAGAGAGCCGTGAGCCCTGGCTCTGTGCTCACTATGGGGCATGGAGCATCATGCCACCACCACCACAGTGACCCCAAAGCAATGAGGGGCCCCAGAGTGCCCCAACCCCAAGCATCAGCAGGGGACAGTGCTGCCCTTATCACTTACCTAGTGCAGCTCTGACACCTTTCTCATCCTTCCCTGCAGAAAGAAGTGTCAGCATTGGGCTCATGTCAGAGCGCAAGCACTCCCAAGGGGGTTTGGGCCATCTCCACCTTCTGCCCACAGCCCTCTGCCTTTACCTGACTTGCTCTTCCACACCAGCAATCCAATGACGGCAGCGACAACAGCCACGATGACCACCACAGCCACGATGACCACCACAGCCACGATGACCACCACACGCACGATGAGGTTCAGGTTGGGTTGCAGCTCTGTGGGAGAGTGGCATTGTCAGGAAAGGAAGGGGTGGACTCTGAGCCCCAACCCCACGCATCCCCACTGCCAGGCTCACCCCATGAGAAGAGGCCGGACTGGAGCAGGCTGGCGTGCTCCACATGGCAACGGTACTTGTCCCTGTCCCCTGGCAGCACATCGATGGTGGCCAAGGCGTGGTAGGTGCCGTCGCTGTTGGGCACGATGCCCCCCCAGTGGGTTTCCTGGTCCTGGACCACACCGTCTTTCATCCAGCTGATGGCGATGGGCCGTGGGTAGAAGCCAAAGTCAGGATCCCGTCAGCCTCCTTCCCCCACACTCGCACCTCGGGCTGCTCTGCAGATGGGTGACAGTGTAGGCCAGGCTGAGCTCCCCACGCCAAGCCCTTGCCCCACACCCACCTCATGTCCCCCTCCCGACCTCACCTTTCCTTTTTAGCACAGTCTTCCCATGCTCCAGGTACCTCCTCAAGTTCTCAATGCAGACGGTCCCCAACTCGTGCTTCCATCTCTCAGCATACGTCCCTTCATCCTCCAGATTCCTCTTGGTGATTTGTGCGACCGCGTTGGCCGCAGTGATCGTCATTGTGTCCATATCAAAGGCCATGTAGTCCCTCCCATCAAATGCAAACTGATCATACCCTCGGATGCTGCCATCCTCCAGGATGTCACAGCCGAACATCTTCTGCAGCGTGTGAGATCCTAAGACACAGCCGGGGTGGGCAGTGAGGGGCTTTCTTGGGCTGCGGGACACTACAGGCACCATGGAGCTGGGATGGGGTGAGTGGGCTCAGGAACGGGGCATCCCAGGGAGAGTGACACCACACATGGATTGCCCAGCACAGCTGCATGCGGGGCACAGCCAAGCCTCAGTGGGGCTGACAGACACCCCATAGAGCCCCCACCCCACGGATCCCCCATCCCAGCCCTGCAGCCCACTGCAGCTCACCTCTGCTTTTGTTGTAGTGCTTCTGGAGCCAGCCCAGAGCCACGTAGAAATCCAGCTCACCGCTCCGGGCCTTCTTGGTCTCCGCATCCCAGTGCTTCACGTCCTCCTGTGCCAGCCAGTCCACGATGGGCTGCACCGTCCGGCGCTCGCTGTCGTAGTTCCCGAAGGCTTTGCCGTCCACGTACCCGACGGCCATGAATTGCGGCATCCCGGGTCCGGGATCCGTAATCCCCGTCAGGAAGTACCGCAAGGAGTGCGACTCTGCGGGACAGATGGCGCCGGAGTCGTGAACCGCGGGCGGGGGTCCCGCGGACGCAACCCAGGAGCGAGGAGCCGCGGGTCCCGGTGCCGGGGGCAGCCCGTTCCCGCAACACTCACCGCACGCCGCCGCGCCCAGGACCCCCAGCAGCAGCCCCAGCAGCACCGCCTCGCTCAGACCCATGGCACCGCTCTGCAGGACACCTCCGGCCCCGCCCCGCGTCCCCATTGGTGCCTCCGCCACAGCCTGGCCAATGGAGACCGAGAGCGCGCGTAACGTCATCGGGCGCCGGGCAGAGTTCGCTCCCGAGGGTTGTCAAAAGGGAAAGCGAACGCGCAGAGGAAGGGAGGGGACGGCGATAAGGATAAGGGCAGGAGAGCCGTCTGTCAAAGCGCGGCCAAGGGCGGCGGTGGGAGCCCCGCCTGAGCGCTGGAGCACAGCGGTGTGGGATGCGCGGCACGCTCCTCCCAGCGAGGATGGGTTGGATGCGGAGAGGCACTGAGACCCCAGGGGTGGAAATGACCTCTGGATCGCCAACCCGACTCCAGCCCGTCCTCTCCGTCGCTCTGAGCCCCGTCCCCAAGTGCCGCATCTCCACCCTCCTGGAAGTCCTCCAGAGACGGAGAGAAAACAACGACAGAGTTCCTGCAGTGCGGCTGACAAGACGGGGAATGGTCCCCGAGGGCAGAGGGGATGAGCAGCACCTGAGCTCTCTGGGTTGTTCTGCCCAGAGAGGAGACCGAGGGGAGGCTCCATGGCAGCTCACAGCCCCCTTACGGTGGCCCACGGTCTTCTCTTGGTAGCCAGGAACTACAGCGACACGGAGGAACCTCCTGGCAGCCATCAGTTCCTTCCCACAGAGTGAAACCACCTGGCCCTGTGTGGCCCTGTTGGCTTCTCTGATGGTTGCTAACTTTGCTTTTCTTCTGCTGAGGGTCTCTTATCCAAACAGACTTAGAACATCCTTTCCAGCCCATAATAATACCTGTACTATTCGAAAACGTTTAAAAACTACTGCAGTTTTGCAAGTGAGAATTAATCATATAATTCAGCAACTCTATTTCTAAAACATGCTGCTAACGTGTGGTATTTCTACCTCTTCATGCCAGCTGTTTCTAAGGACAAGGTACAAAATAGAAACATTACGCTCTGCTTCTTCAGACCAGTTCCCCCTTTTTGACATCTAATGCAGAAACACAGCCTTGGAAACTCATCTGCAACCAATCTGTAGACAGTTGAGAGTGTTATATGCTGCCAGGTTCCCACTGCCTGGCTCCTGTGGCAAGCGAGTATTTGCATTTATAATCCAGCCCCATAAAGAAATGAGCTGCTGTGCACTGTGAGAATCCTTGAAGTTTTTGAACCACTGCCCGCTTCCCAAGCATCTCTGAAATAACAGCAGAAGCCTCAGAGGTAATTAAGAGATAATGACAAGCAGTGGTTGGAGAGAGTGAAGAAACCCAAACTGATGGTTTGCTGAGGAAAGGGATGGTGGCAGAACCTCCATATTCTGCATTCTTTTATCCTCACCTTCTGCCAACGTGGCATTCCGGGACACTGGTAATGTGGGAATGGGATGTTGTTTCTGCTTTAGAACTAAGGGCATAAATATTTTACTAACAGTTGTTTTCAGGGGGGTCTTTTTACTTCACCAGAGGTCTCTTGATGGTCTGTTCACGGTCAGCAGATGGCTGCAGCACTTTATGGTCACAGAGATGAGGTGGATGGGGTAATTTATTGGTGCTGGACAGACAAGACCTGAGCGATAGAGCATTGTAGGAGAAGCAGCAAAACAATTAGCAGTATGCATGTTTAGATAGCTAGGATTTAGATAGCAACCTGATGTACGCATACATCAGGTATGGGATGTGTTTAGCTGAGCCTCGGGAAGATTTGTGAACCTGAAGCATTCAGCCAATGAGGAACCACGGGAGGAAGAGATCAGCATTGGGCAGTAAGGCATAAGAGATGTACGCTGCTTTCTGTGTGCGCTGCTGCCTGCGGGACAGCCGACATTGCTATGGCAATAAAATCTGTTTTGACCAGAGATACCGTCCTGATAACTTTTTCGGGTATCTCCCATGGATGTGGGTTTGTGTTTTGCAGCTGGTGGCTCAGAGCTGAGCGTGGCTGTGTGGGCTGGACTCTGTGCTGCGAAGGCCCTCCCAAAGTGAGTGCAGCAACCGCTGCTATTGGCAGAACCACAGCCGGGTAGGAGGAGAGAACAGAAAAGCGCTGCAGTGCAACTGCCACAGCAGACCATCCATGCATCTTGGTGTGGTTTGGATTCCCTAGACATCGAATTCCAACCCCCTGCTATCAACAGGGACTTGCCTGTAGACTCTAGACCAAAAATGAAGGCTGAGCCCTCCAGACTATCACAGTGCAGGTGGTTTTAATGCAAAATATGTCCACGTGTAGTGGAATTCCAAGGCCACAGCCTGAAGCAATACATGAGCACGTGACTGCCTGGAGTGCAGGGGGGCAAGAGCCACCATTATGTCTCAGCGATACTTCTGGGAATGCTTGTGCAGTCTGAGTTCCCCTTCCCCCCCACTCCTTCTTCCTGCAGCACGAGACGAATGCTGTATTCCTCAGCTCGCCCCTTTCTCCAAACTGTTACTGGAAGGGGTGAGTTAATTTTTCTTTGATCTATTTCGTATGGCAAACTATTTCTCAAATAAAGGCTGAGTCATTGCCTTTGTTTGCTCTACATTTTCGTGAGCCAGGCAGGCTAAACTATTAAAAGAAAATGTCTTTCCTTGAAATGCCTTTAAATGGATCAAAGGGGAGAATATTACCCCCTTAGATTAAACCATTCCTGGACAGATCCCAGGATTTCTGGCATCACCTTACTATGAACTCACAACTATAGTTGAATAATGAGGTCCCCTGCGGGTTACTGGGAATATTTCTTCCCCATCCCACATGGTGGATTACTTACATGGCTTAGATAAGGAAGTATTAGTTAAGAAAGAATGCCAACTTGCTGCCTTCCACTGTAGCATGGCCACTATTTAATGCTTTAAATCAGGCTGAAGTGAGAACTAATACTTTAGAAAATGAAAATCAACTATCACGAGATCAGATTGAAAATTTAGAATTCCAACTTGGAATAGTGACAGGGAAAAAAAGCAAACCTGAAGTTTCCAATGAAGCAGGTCCGTAACATTTTATCAAATGATACCGAGGTTCCCGAATTGATGGACCTGGTCAATCCAGAAGACAAAGCTTCCAAATCGGATCTCGAAGCTCCATCTGCAATGGATTCCTTTGAGATTCGTCCTATAATAACTCAAAAACAAACAAACACAAAAATACAGGACAGACCAGCAGGGGCACCCCTTGATCAGTGGCCCCCTGCCCAGACCCATCTACACGTAACAGCCTGTTCTTATATGCCAACAGAATTACTGGATTTGGTACAGAAATTCCAACAGAAGCCCAGAGAGAACACATCAGCCTGGCTTCTGAAATTATGGGATTTAGGGGCAGAGAGTATCATGCTAAATGGGCTGGACATTTCCAAACTGGTATCCACTTCTTTACATTCTGCCCTTAGACAGAGGTTGTACACTGCCATTCAATATAGTAATGAGAACCACTCCATGATAGATTGGTTGATGGCAGCATGGCGTCTGGCTTGGCCCAGTAAGACTGACATTCCATTGCACGCAGGTTTTTTTGTGCCATGGAGGGCCTTCAAACCTACATTCATGAATTAGGAATGACAGAAGCAACGTATGAGGAAACTTTTGAGAACCCAGACCTGACAAAATTTACGGTGGCAACGAGAGACCTGATTTTACAACAGGCTCCTTCCCACCTCTGTGGAACTTTAGTTTTGAAACTGAACCCCCCAGTGGCCTTATCCAACAAGCTGCCCAGCTGGTAGCTGATTTGGAGGAAACAGAGCACCTAAGAACAAGGCGTTCGAGTGGTAGAAGAAGCCAAGGTTTTCCCAATTAAGACCACAAGGCTGCCCCACAGGCACCCTGATCGGGCTCTTTACATGTGTCCCAAAAACAACCCCTCATAGGAGCAGGGGCTGCCTTTGGCAAAATCGATCGGCAGCCTAATCATGTTTTACTTCGATTATGGAAACAACCACGAGATGATCAGAAATTCCAAAATCCTCCCACAAGATCGGGAGTACAAATAATTCAACAAATGCCAATAAGGACTTGGAATTTAGAGAACTTTATAGTCCCTAATAGAAGGAAAAAGCTTTCACAAGTGACACGGGCTACAAGGCCTGAGCCACCTGAGGAAGAGACCTGGATATAGCACAGTTTATGGCATGACAGGGGATGTTAGTTCCCCTATGGCCTCCAGATGGGACCAGAGGCCCCATGTTGAGCTCACAATCTTTTGATATTTATATTGTGGGTGGTTACAGACCAGGCAGCAGCGAGGTCTCCATTGATCACTGTACTGTATGCAATAGGTGGTCGTGTTTGTGAAGGAGAAGGGCGAAACTCTCTCAAGTCTGTGGAGTGTTATGACAGCAGAGAGAACTGCTGGACGGCTGTCTGTCCAATGCTGGTAGCAGTGGAGTTTCATAGTGCTGTGGAATATGAGGACAACATCTATGTTTTGCAGGGGGAATTTTTTCTCTGATACGATCCTCAATAGAAGATATGCCTCGAGAAAGAACATCAAGCGCTGGCCCAACAGAACCGCAGAAAAGACTGCCAGTAATTGCCCTTATTGTCTTAACAATCTACACTGTGGCAGGCACTGAACATGTGTCATGATGTATGTTGTATTTTGAGCCACCAGCCTGCGGGAGCTCACCCCCTACCTGCTTAGTCATTGGTTCATGCTGTGTAGTGGAATTCCAAGGTAACAGCCTGAACCAACACATGAGCACGTGCCTGCCTGGAGTGGAAGGGGGGCTGGAGCCACCCTTTCTGTCTCAGCAGAGCTTCTGGGAGCACGTGTGCAGTCTGAGTCTGTGTGGGTTCCCCTTCCCCCTGCTCTTTCCTCCTGCAGCACGAGTAGGAATGCCGCATTCCTCAGCTCGCCCCTTTCTCCAAGCACCTATTTCTCAAAGGCTGCGTCATTGCCTTTGTTTGCCCTACACCAAATTCATCCAAAACTTCTCAAGGCTTCAGCCCCATGGCTCAGTGAAACTCCCTGCCACACACAGCCCTTCCCTGAGAGATTTTTTTAAACTGAAAGAGGAGAAATTTAGGTTAGATGTTAGAGGGTAATTTCTTACTCAAAGGTGAGGTCCCAGCACAGACTGCCAAGACAAGCCCTGGATGCCTCCTCTCTGGGAGCTCCCAAGGCCAGGCTGGATGAGACCCTGAGCAGCCAGATCCAGTGGGGGCAACCAGCCCACAGCAGGGGACTGGAACCGGATAGGCCTTAAGGACCCGTTCAGCTAAAGCCATTCTAAAACTCTTCCGAGGAATGGGAGACCTCAGTTGTACGTTGTGTGCGGTGGGAGAGGGCCAAATAACTGCATTTTACAGCCATGAAAATGAAGATGAAATCAGCTCTCCAGTGTCCTGCTGATCACTTCATACAATCATAGAATCACCAAGCTTGGAAAAGACATACAAGATCATCCAGTGCAACCCCTTCTATTTCACGTTGTTTTTCAAGCAAGACCCTAAAAACGGGTTCTAAAATTCTGTACCACAGAGAAATAAGAGTTTGACCTCTCTTTTCCAAAGTATGAAATAAAGAAAGGATAAAAAGCAACTAAACCGTACATCAGGAGAGAAATTGAAGTGTTTCGTTCTTTGTCAATTTCATCACGCAGGCGAAAGATGCTATAAAGAAAGCAGACTGCTCACCCCTATCAGAAGATTCCAGTTTCGCAGGGGAAAGCTCCACCAAGGAGGGATCTCCAACCACAGATCCTCCCCAGTGGCTGTCAGCCCGTTGATGGGGTCTAAGGGAGCGCAGCCAGGCTCAAACCCTTCCTATCACACAGCTAAATTACCTTCAGCTGTGCTGCCAGGGCTGACCAGTCCTTTCCCAGGCAATCCATCAGTGGATCTGGCCGAGACTCCACAGTTCCCACAGAAGCAGTGAGGCCATGGGGCAGGGACACAGTGGAGCGATGATGCTACGGGGCAGTGCTGTTAGGGGGGAGCAGCATGGGGGAGCGTTGCTACGCGGCAATGACAGTTTGGTGTGGCGCTGTGGGGCAGTGATGCTATTGGGCGGCTGTTACAGCGGACGAGAACAGCATAGCGAGAAAGAGACACGGAAGTGGAACAGCAAAGGGACAACCAGGAAGATTGCTCACCGATCTGTGAACATCTCGGCGCACGGGGAAAAGGAAGGATCTGCACGAAGGCCCTTCCATGGGATCCAAGAGAGGTGCGGCCACCCCTTCCGATCACACCGCTGCACGGCCGCTACCTGCGCTCCCAGGGCTGACCGGCCCGCTGCCAGGCGATCCATCAGTGGGCCAGGCCGGGACTCAGCAGCTCCCGTTCGGCACGAAGAGCCCGAGGCTTCTGACAGCAAACGGCGACCGTCCCCGCGGGAACTGCGAGACACGGGAGAGGATCTCAGCCGTCACCCGGGCGGCGCTTCGCCCCGGGGACAGCGGGCAGCGCCTGCGGGAAGCGCAGCCCGGTGCGGCTTCAGGCCGTGGAGCAGCGCAGGAAGCCCCGGGACGGAGCGGGGAACGATCGCGGAGGAGAAACCCGGCGGACCGAGCGACGCGCCGTGACGTCACCGCGCGCGATGATGACGTCACGTCCGGCCTGCAGCGGAAGCGGAGTGCGGCGGGTGGGGGGGGGGGGGGGGGCGGTAGGACAGGGCAGAAGTGTCGCTACCGCAGTTCGTATCCGGGGCTGCGGCGCGGAGCCGAGGGGCGGTGGGTGGCGGGCCGGCGGGACGCGCGGACGGCGCGGGGCTGCAGCAGCGCTGCGCGGGGCGGCTGAGAGCAGGGGGTGAGGCCCGGCCCGCACTGTGCTGCGCCGCGTCCCGTCCTGTCCCGTTCCACAGCGCTGCGGGAAGCGATGGGAGCGGCTGCAGCTTACTTACAGCGCTTTGCTTACTGCAAACGGCGCGTCTTTACGATGGGCGGCGGCTTGGCAAGACGGGCGTAGAACGAAATGGAAGGAGTGAGAGAGGCGTGTGACCCGCTGAAGGTATTGTTACTGCAGACAGCGTGAAGGTGCTGGGTGTGCAGAGGCCTCTTCTGCAGGGAGAAACGGGGTGAGCCGCCAGCAGCTTCCGTCAGTGCCCGCCGAGCGGCGAGCTGAAGTCGTGGGCAGTACCTGAAGGGAGCCTCCGTGTAAGCTGGGATGGGGCTGTTTGATAAGGGTGTGTCACGACAGGATGAGGGGAAACGGCTTTAAAGTGGAAGGAGGTAGATTTAGGCGGGATGTTAGGAGGAAATTATTTCCTGAGAGGGAGCAGCTTGTGGATGCCCCCGCCCTGGAGGCATTCAACGCCAGGCAGGATAGGGCTGTGGGAGGTGTCCCTGCCTGGAGCAGGGGATTGGAACTAGATGACGTGAAAAGTCTCTTGTAACCCAAGCCATTCGGTGGTTCTGTGATTCTTTGTAAACTGCAGGGAACTGCAGAGGAGAATGGCTTTAAGGAAACAGTAGCACTACAGATGCAGTGTGCAGTTCAGAGAGCACCTCTGTGCAGTGAGAGCAGGGAGCGCCTGAAGCAACACGGCCCAGACACACAGAGAGCAGCTCAGAACGGTGATAGAGCCATGGAAACACAGGGCTGGAGTGGAGCTACAAGATCATCCCATCCAACCGTCCTCCTACCACCGTTACCACGGCTGAGCTACTCAGCCTTATCTTGTGGCACCTCGTCCAGAATGTCAGTGGTCTGTGTGCTGGTTTGGCCTGCTTCCGTGACTGGCGGGTGGGGGGATCTGTGGATCCGCGCCCTGGAAAATGGAAATGGGAAAAAGGATAAAGAGATGGGCTCTAAAACAGAACAGAAGCGACGGTCTGAAAGGAAACAAACTAATTTACTAGAAAAGATATCGGAATGCAAGATAACACGCTATAATACAAAATAATACAAGATAATTAGAATTTGAGTTAAAAAATCAAATGCAAAGAGAGAGTGTGTCCAGAAGCCAAAGGCCTTACTCTCATGCTGAGGCAGACGGGCAACAGAGGTGAGCCAGACGATCACAAGGGCCATCAGGTGACCTCCCAAGGCCTTCTATCTTTTCCCTCTGAGCAGAAATGGTAACAGAACAGTGAACAGCACCCCATGGCCAAGAGGACCCGGTGTCCATGTTCACATATCCTCATCCCTGACACCGAAGGGATTTTGGTGCTTTTGTTTGGGTACAGAATGTACACCCGTGGACAACGGACCCTCTGTCCATGTCCCTGTAGTGTAGTGACAGAGCTCAGGGGGCTTTGGCATCAATGTCCCCCCCTTGGCCAAGAGGGACCCAGTGTCCACGTCGCCATACCCGTGTCCCCTGTGCCAAGGCAACCTCGGTGTCACCCGTGGAGGACAGAATGTGTCCAGGTGCCACGTCCCCATGTCATTGTTGCCAGGAGCCAAGGAGACCTCAGTACTACTTTCTTTGGGGTACGGTAGGGACGCCCGGTGCGTCCTCATCCCCATGACAAAAGGACCCCGGTGTCCTGGTCCAGGTTTTCCTGTCCGAGGGGCCCTCAGTGTCACCTTTGGGGTACCAGAAGGGTCCCCCACATCCGTGTCCCCGATGCCAAAGGGACACCACTGTCACCTCTGGGGTCCGAGTGTCCATCTCCGTGTCTTTGTGGCACAGGAGGGTCCCCGATATCCCCAGTGCTGCGAGGACCTCACTGTCACCATGGGACTACAGAACAGGGTGAGGCGTTCATATCACCACCGTGTTGTCCCAGTGCTAAAGGGACGTCCGTGTCTCTTTCAGGGTGCAGAAGGGCCCCCATGCGTGTGTGCGCCATGTCCGTGAACCTGTGCCCGAGAGGATCCCATGTGCACGTCGCCATGTCGTCATCCCCAATGCAAAAGGGATTTTGGTGCCCTTTTTTGGGTACAGAAGGGACCCCTGTGCCCACGTCACTGCAGCCAAGGGCTCCTCCAGGAGTGCGCATCCCCACGTCCCCAGCACAGAGGGGACCTCACCGTCACCTCCGGGGTACAGGAGGGCCCCCGACGGCATTTCGGGGGTTCGTCCCCCTCCCTCACTCCCCCCAGCCCTCCCCCAGCTCCTCCAGCACCTCCCGCGTGGTCCCCATCCCCCCCCCCGACCCGAACACGCGATCGATGCGGTTCTCCCGGTCCCACACGCAGCGCCCGCGGTAGCGGATGCGCACGATGCGGTGCTCGGGCACCGCCAGGTCCGCGGGCCCCGCGTCGCACAGCGGCCCCGTGAAGAACTCCAGCAGCGGCCGCTCCACGACGCCCACGAAGCGGTCGCGGTACTCCACGGTGGCGGCCGCGGGGTCCGCTCGAGGGTCCCAGCGGAGGCGGCTGAGGACGGCGGCGGCGCGGCGCAGCGGCGGCTTCTTCCCCGCCGCTCCCGGTTCCTCCCGCGTCGCTGCCGGTTCCGGGCCGGCGGTGGGACTCCGCCCCGGGTGCGGGTGGCGGCAGCGCGGCCCGAAACGGCAGCGGCCCTCCAGGAACCAACGGCACGGGGCGGGCGCCGGGGCCGGAACCGGTTCCGCGGCGTCGGGACGCCGATCCGGGTCCGGGTCCTCGGGACCGCGATTCAGATCGGGCTCCGCGTCCGCGGGTCCGGGCGCCGGGTCCGCGCCCGCGTTCGGGTCTGGTTCCGCGAGTCCGGAGCGCGGCTCCGGTAGCGGCTGCGGGGATCCGGGCCGCGGACCGCCGTCCATGGGTCCGCGGTGCGGGTCCGGGTGTGGCAGCGGGCCCGTGAGTCCGGGGGCCGGAACCGGGTCCGTTCGGTGGCTTCGGGAGCGGCACCGGGCGCGGTGCGGGCAAAGAGCAGCGCGGGACGGGGCGGGGCCAGGACAGAAAGGGGGCGTGGCTGATGGCACGAAGGGGCGTGGTTAACGGCGATGGGCGTGGCTTGAACCAGACCGACAGCGTGCGGGGGCGTGGCCAAACGGAAGGGGCGTGGTTTAGCCACAGCGACGGGCGCGGGTCATGGGGGCGTGGCCTGGAATGTTCGGGGCGTGGCTTTAACACTGAGACGGTCCGGGGGGCGTGGCCAGGTTACGGCGCGGGGCGTGGCCAAAGAGCTGCATTGGTGCCTATGGGCGTCTGGTTGTGTTTTACCTGTGTGAGTATCCGTACAGCCATTTACATCACACTCACCCCCCCATGGTCCACGGCACCATTATTGCCTTTTCACCTCCAATTTTGCTCACTGCAATGCCTAATGGGGGTCTAATACCCCCATCTCTTCTTAATTTTGAGTTTTTCCCTCCCTTCCTTCCTTCATTCCCCCCTTCCTTCTTTCCTCCCTGCCTCCCTTCTTATCTCCCTCCCTCCATCCCTCCCTGCCTCCCTTCCTACTTTCCTTCCATACTCCTCATGAGAGGCAGATGAGGCAACACGGAGCCTTCCATGGGCAGCAGTTGTTAGGATGAGCCCTCGGTGGGGAGTGTTTGAAGAGAATGTGTGTTTGGTTCAGGGCGTAGGGATGGAGCAGGCTCCCTCTGCACGTGGGGTTTTGAAAGACATTCCAAATGAAGCTGAAAGCCACTGGGACTTCCCTTTGGAGCTCTTTTTCATACCGACCCGAGCTGGGGTTGGCGTTTGGATCACGGAATCAATAAGGTTGGAAAATGTGAGAGGCGGGTGGTGTTTTTGCAGTGGAAGTTTCCAGTGTTTTCTGTATGTAGTCTAGGCCCTGACTGAACTGAAAACCTTCCTGCGAAACAGTGATACAAGTTGTTTTTCACAAAGAAAGCTGCTGAACGGAGTAAAGTGCAGATCGGGGCGTTTCGGCTCAGGTAGGATTGAGACAGGCACAAGGCAAAGGAAATAGGCGGGGCGGGGAGAGCCCAGCGCAGCACGGAACCAACGTGCTTCCTTTTGGAAACACTGCCCTCCTACCTCTGTAGAAAAGCACAGGCCATACGTAAAAACAACAAGTTGGTAACAGACCTTCTATTGCGGCAACAGCGTCGGGAAGATGGTGACCAGGAGAAGCTCAACCAACCTGTGCCAGGAGAGGAATTACCGCCTCGGACCCGGGGATGGAAGTGAATGAATGGACTGCTGTGCAATTTCTCCCTTTGGCCAGTAGGGGCCCATTGTTGCAATGACGGACAGACTTTGCTGCTATCACAAAGATCTTTGCCTGCTTAAAAATCTATGATTCAGAGCGTTTTCCTCAGCGATGGATGACAGAGGGAACACGCGGTGATCACGAGGGGTGGGATCATGGCGAGGCCGTGGGGTGACCGTGGGGTGAGCACGGGATGACAGTGAAGGGAACACAGAGGGAAACACGCTAGGATCACGGGGAGGAGCGTAAGGTGGGAATGAGGTTGTGAAGAGGTGGGCGTGGGGTGGCCACGGGGCAAGACATGTCAGCACCCTCCACCCAACGCCCAGCCAATCCCCAAGCGTCAAGCATCATCTGTATTCTGCCCAACTCCACACAGATTTAAGGCCTTCCGCATGGCGTCACGTATGCTTGGATGAGGACGCCTGTCCTGGCTCCACGTCATCATGGCAATGGCTCTTCCCCTCTTAGTGGCCCGGCCCGGCCTCAGGAGCGCTCCATCACTCAGCAACAGCCAAAAAACCAGTGTGCTACTCGCAGTGTCTGAGCTGGAACCAGAACACTGCGAGGTCATTTCGATGGGAACACCGAGTGATCGCCAGGTGTCACGGCCTAACCGCAACACAGCCATGAGGTGTACATGGGTGAGAAAGTGGGTGCGGAATGTGTATCTCCGGGATGACCGCGGGGTAATCATGGTGAGGACATGGGTTGGCATGCTGAGAACATGGTGGCAACATTGGGTGACCACAGGGTTGCTGGGAATGAGTCTAAGGTGGGAAAATGGCTTGAGAGTGAAGGGATCAGAAGGAAAATCTGGCCAACGTGGGGTGAGCATGGGAAATCCTGTGGGTCACATGAGGCAAAGATGGTGTTGTGGTGGGGTGATGGGGTGACAAAGAGGTGACCGCTGGGTGACCACGGTGGGGTGTCATTGGGTGACCACAGTAAGGAAGGGAAAGGACCACGGAGTCAGCACCTCAGCGAGTTCTAATTGAGAAGGGGACAGAGCAGGCTCTGCAGTGGCAGCAGGGAACGCGGTGACAACACAAAGGGAAACTCTAGCTCCTGGCTGGGGAGTGCAGGGCATGCTGGTGGAGCAGCAGTGTGGGGCAGCTGCTAGTTCAGGATCCCTGCGGGGAAAGGGGGAGAAATGAGGACCGCAGTGAGCTTGGGGCTCCTCGGTACAGCGATGTCACTGGGGGAATGAGAAATTACCTGGAGTGGTTGGATCGGGGTGCCCTGAAACTGAGCGAGACAAGGTCATGGTCACATTGAGCGAGCACGGTCACAGCTCACCGCCGCCATCTCCTTCCCCACAGCACAGCCCCGCTGCCCCACTGCTCACCTTTCTTACTGTGCAGGAAGAGGAAGAGCCCCAGCGCCAGGTAGATGAGCCCCACCACAAAGCCCCCGATGCCCACCAGCAGCTTGCTCCTGCCCACATCCACCAGCGGCTCTGCAGGGACAGGAAGGGGAGCTCAGGTTCTGAAGGCCACGCTCCCACTCCCCCCAGAGCTGACAGGGGCTAGGGGCCTTACCCCAGAGCTGGATGATGGGCTGCCGCAGGCTGGTGTGCTCCACCCGGCACGCGTAGCTGTCCCCGTGCCGTGGGCTGGTCTCCAGCAGCACCAGCACCTGGTAGGTCCAGTCTCCGTTCTGGATCACGTCCGTGGACACGACGCGCTCCGTCTCCTCCCGCCCATTCTGGAACCACTTCACTTCGATCTCGGGTGGGTAGAAGCCCGTCACGTAGCAAGCCAGCCGGTCGGTTTGGGGCTGGGAGCCCGACTGCAGCGCACAGATCCTCACCTTGGGCTCTGCCGGGGGACAGAGGGAGAGCGTCGGGGACAGGCTGTGAGAGCGCCGCGTGTGCTCATCAGCGCCGTGCCCGTCGCGAGCTGTGGGGACGCGTGAACTCACCTCTCTTCTGCAGCGTCAGAGGGGCCACTATCTCGTGGTTGTAGTTGCAGAGCATTTCCACCGCAGCCCTGTTCTTCTCCAGCACGTCCGGCTGGCTGTTGAAGAGTCGAGCAGAAGGCTCTCCCAGGACCGTGTCGGCCACGAAGAGACCGACATCGCTGTCAAAGTGCACGTACTGCTGCCGGTTGTAGACGTGCCTCACCAGAAACCTCATCCGCTCGGTGCCGTTGAGGAAGTGGCACTCAACTGTAGCGCTCCACTGGAAAAACGCTGCGGGGAGAGGGCGCCGTCACGGAGCGCAGCGGCCCCTCGCCAGACCCGAAAGCCCCTCCCCGCCCTCGCTCCGTCCCGGCCCCACCCCGCGCCCACCACGGCTGCGGTGCCGCTGGCGTCCCGGAGCCCCGGGGCTCCGAACGCTGCGCGCGGGGCTGGGATGGGTGCCGGGAGAGCCCGGCAGGGACCGGCCTGCACCATCCCCACCCCGGCACTCCGCGCTCACCCGAGGGCCGCGTGCCAGCGGCCAGCCGTGCTCCCAGCGCCACCAGCGCCACCAGTGCCACCAGCACGGCCCCGGCCGCCACCACACGGCCGCTCGCCATGGCTGCTGTCGGAGGAGGATGAAGGGTGCCGGCAGCCCGCGCCGCTGCTCCGGAGCAGGGAGTGCCTGGGCTGGGCGGCATCACCCGTCTCCAGGCAGATCTCCATTGCGGGTACCTCCATCAGCCCTGGCGTGACGGCGCTGTCTTGTGTGCCATCCGTCTGTCTGTCTGTCCGTCTGCTCCGAGGAATGCTCGCTGCCGCTGCTCAGCCTGGGAACAGCCGTATCGCTCACAGTGCTCCACCACTGCCTGAGCCCCACGGATGGCCCCGTGCTCCCTCCATGACATTGCCACGGTCATTCAGTGGTTACCACCGTACTCACACCATGCTCAACTCTTTATCGTCCCTTTCTCACTCCATGTCCTGCTCATATTACTCCTGTCGTCTCCGCATGGACACCTGACAGAAATGCCACTGTCTGCCCATAGTCTTCTCATTGTCACCCGCTATTTGCTCCAGCACCCTCTTGCTTACTCCACGCTCCCCCTTTTGGTCCTTGATCCCCACGGTCCATTCATAGCGAACCCATGATCTTCCAGTGCTCTCACCACGCTCACCTGTTTGTCACCCCATGTCTGCTCCAGCACCCAAGGGCAGGTGCCCATTCAGGGGATGCGCGGGGCAGGATTGGGATGCAGACAGTGAGGGCACCCGGGATATTACCTCTCCTCACAGGAGGCCCTGCTTGGCACAAGCACCTCTCATCTTATGATTTTCACAGTGCCCACAGCCGGGCCCAGGGCGCTCACAGGGTCTCGCTTCTCTCAGAGGTGGCCGGGGCAGCATTTCATTTCATTTCATTTCATTTCATTTCATTTCATTTCATTTCATTTCATTTCACTTCACTTCACTTCACTTCATTTCATTTCATTTCATTTCTCTTCCCCCTCCATTATTTCATGGTGGCCAAATGTAAGAGGGAGCCCTGTGACGCAGAGCTCTCTCCATACACCAGTGATACCACCCAGCCCTGCTGCTAACTGCTCTGTGGGACACACTCAGTTGCTTCCTGTACCACTTCCCAGGCTCTTCCCATCCTTTCTGGCCTGTGGTCGCTCTATGCTCATCCCAGTGTCATTGCATGGTCAGTTCGTGGCCACACAATATTCTGCCCATGGTCTCTCCATGGTCACCCCATAGTTCCTTCACACTTCCTTCATAGTAACTTCATGGTCAGCCAATGGTCCCCCTGCTCTCACCGTGGTTATCCCAAGATACCCCCATAATCACCTCTTTGCCCCCCCATTCTTATGGGATATTGCCTCTTATGTCTTACCGTGGTCACATCATGTTCTCCCCGTGGTCCCCTCTGATCACCCCATGGTCACCCACGGTTGCCCTCACAGACCTCCCAGACCTCACAGCGTTGTTGCACGGGGCTGCAAACGCTGCAGTGACACAGGTCAGCAGTGGGGCTGGGCTGTCTCCAAGCACCCTTCCTCTGACCAAGCACCCCAAGGACAGGACCCACATAAGGGGATGTGTGGGTCAGGATGGGGATGTGGGGCTGTGATGGCACACGGGACGCTCACCCTCATCACAGCGGGCTCCTGTGGCTACAGGCACCATTCATCTGCACGACCTTGACCATGAGGACGGTGCCTGTGTTGATGCTGGCCGTAGCCATGGTCAGGCCTGTGGTGCACACCAGAGTCTCAGTGCTCTTGGAGGTGAGCAGGAGCAGCTGGGGCTGTGCTGGGGGATGCAGTGGTGTTGAGCTGTGACCATGCTGACCTTGTCTCGCTCAGTTTCAGGGCACCCCGATCCAACCACTCCAGGTAATTTCTCATTCCCCCAGTGACATCACTGTGCTCAGAGGAGCTCGAAAACCACTCTGGTCCTCCCTTTCTCTACAGGGATTCTGAATTACGAGCTGCCCCACACTGCTGCTCCACCAGCATGTCCTGCACTCCCCAGCCAGGAGCTAGAGCTTCCCTTTGTGTTGTCACCGCGTTCCCTGCTGCCACTGCAGAGCCTGCTCTGTCCCCTTCTCAATTAGAACTCGCTGAGGTGTTGACTCCGTGGTCCTTCCCCTTCCTTACTGTGGTCACCCAAAGATACCGCACTGTGGTCACAAAGTGGTCACCTCTTTGTCACCCCATCACTCCACCACAACACCATCTTTGCCCCATGTGACCCACAGGATTACCCATGCTCACCCCACGATGGCCAGACTTTCCCCTTCTGATCCCTTCATTCTCAAGCTATTTTTCTACCTTTTTTTTTCCTAGTAACCTCAGTGGTGACACCATGTCTGAGCATGGTCTGCCCATGTCCTCACCAAGATTATTCCATGGTCACCCTATGAACACCTATTTGTCACCACATTCTTATCCACGGTCACCTCATGACTGTGTTATGTTTTGGCTGTGACACCCCATGATCACCCAATGTTCCTGTCGCAGTGTCCTCGTTCCAACTCAGACACTCTTTGGTGGCCCAAGGATCTGTAGGGACACCCATGGAGCTCAGCAGTGGGACGTGGCCATGGTCAGGCCCATGGTGCACACCAGAGTCTCAGTGCTCTCGGAGGTGAGCAGGAGCAGCTGGGGCTTTGAAGGGCAACAAGGGATCACAAGGTGAGCACTGAGCTACCATGAAGTGAACCTTGGGAACCACAGAGATAAAATGAGGGGGATGGTTTTGACTGGGAGATGATGAGGACAGTATGTGATGGTCATAGAGTAACTACAGTGAGGCTCCTGAGTCCCCCTGTCTTCCTTTCATAGTGACCTCAGTAGTTTGGGCAGAGGCAGAAGTGACGGGGTTCTTCATCTCTGACACTACGGTGGTGAGCACTCACATGAGGGCTGGATCCAGGGCCCATACAGGGAAATGCCCAGACATGTCTGCATTCACCCAGACAGAACTGGTATGAAAGGAGACTTTGGTTCAGTCTGTCCATTTCACCCACTGCCTCGAACCTCCTCCTGGTGATAAGGCAAGTCCCTGCACAAGGAGGATCATCTCTTAGGGCAGGGAGCTGAGCTGCACAAAGCAGATAAAAAGCTTTGTGGTATTGGACAGAGAAAGATGGGTGGTTTAACAATACTACTGCAACTGCAGACAACACTCAGCCTGGTCCCTGGTGATCCACAGAAATAGAGCTCCACTTCAGGCCTTGCTCTGCAGCTTGGAACAAGCAGGGATCTCCTCTAGAGATGCCTGCATCTCGACTGCCTTTTCTTCTCTGAAGTGTCTGTACATCAGCACATGCAGCATGGGGAATAAATGGGAATAATCTGAGAACTGTGCGAGGCTGCAGAACCATGATCTTATGGCTACCGCAGAGACACAGTGGGAACAGCTCTGATGACTGGAAGGCCGACGTGGATGGTTATGACACTTTTTGGAAGGACAGGCCAGCAAAGCAGGGACTGAACTTCAGAGAATCATTGAATCATTAAGGTTGGAAAAGACCTCTAAGGTCATCTACTGCAATCAGCCACCTACCACCAAGAGCACCCACCAAAACACGCCCCTAAATACTACATCTGTCCTTTGCTTAAGCAACTCCAGAGACGGTGACTCCACCAATTCCCTGGGCAACCTGTTCCAACAATCACTCTTCTGAGAAGAAATTCTTCCTAATACCCAACCCGAACCTCCCCTGGCACAACTTGACTCCATTCCCTCCCTTCCTATCACTTGCTATCCAGGAGAAGAGGCCGAATTCCGCCTCACCACAAACCCCTTTCAGGGAGTTGCAGAGAGCGATGACGTCTCCCGATCCTTCTCTTCTCAGAACTGAACACTTCCAGTTCCTTCAGCTGCTCTCCATAAGATCTATGCTCCAGCCTTCACAGCTCCGTTGCCCTTCTCTGGACACATTCCAGGCCCTCGGCGTCTTGCTGTGTGTGGCCCAACACTGAACACAGCATTTGAGGTGCGACCTCAGCAGCGCTGAGTGCAGAGGGACGATCGCCTCCTGCTCCTGCTGGCTGCACTACTGCTGATACAAGCCAGGACGCCAGTGGCCTTTTGGCCTCCTGTGCACACTGCTGGCTCACGTTCAGCTGACTACAGACCAACACCCTGTCATGGCTTTATGATTTTTGGTTATCGGTATTCCACTCGTATCACAATATGATACATATGAGGTACTACACTGGAAGTACAAGAGTTAATGCTCCAGTTCCATGGATTGTGCATACATCTGGGTACCCGCTTCTCAGAAGAGAAGAACTACATCCTACACACCCCAGAGGACTTTGTGCTATTCTGTTTCCATTTTCTGTTTGGAAGTAAAGATAAAACTGTTTGCATATTGTGAGACGTTCCCTTTTTCCTCTTCTGCTTGGCCTGGCTAGATGTCTCATCTGCCTCAGCATGAGAGTAAGGCCTTCAGTTTTTGGACACTCTCTATCTTTTTACTTGACTTATTAGCTTCAATTCTAATTTATTGTATTATAGCGTGCTATCTTGCATTCTGATATCTTTTTTAGTAAACTAGTTTGTTTCTCCTCAGGTTGTTGCTGCTGTTTTGTTTCTAGGTCCACCTCCCTACCCTTTTCCATTTTTCCCTTTCATTTTTCCCTGGGCCTGGGTCAATTGTTGGCAAACCCCCAGGTCTGTTTCCTCTGCTCAGCTTTTCAGCCACTCTGCCCCAAGCCTGTAACCACGTCTGGGGTTGTTGTGTCCAGTGTGCAGGACCTGGCACTTGGTCTTTGTGAACTTCAGCCCTACAGCTCCAGCCATTAGACAGTCTGTCCAAGTCCCTCTGTAGGGCCTTTCTACCCTTAGGAAGATTGATACTTGCCCCTAGCTTGGTGTCATCTGTAAACTTACTGATGATGCACCCAATGCCCTCATCCAGATTGTCAAAAGAGATATTAAACAGGGCAGGACCCAGTGCTCACCCATGAGGAACACCAGTGCTGACCGGTCGCCAGCAGGACCTATTTCCTTTCATCAGCCTTCCTGGACCCCTTTACCCTTCAGGTCTGACTCCCAAGGGACCCTCCTGTTGTGGCTTAACCTGAGGCTGCTCACACAGCCGCACAGATGTTCGCTCACCCCCCCTTCCCAGTGCCATGGGGCAGAGAATAACAAACAAAACAGTTATTTACTAACACAGAGGAAAGGAAAAGGATAATCATTATGACAAATACATCTCTATAGCAATGTATGTAACAAGTGATGCACAAGCAATTGCTCACCGCTTCCAGAACAATGCCCAGCTAGCCCCTCAAATAGCAGGATTGAGCAAAGTGAACACCCACCCCCTTCAAAACTCCTTCTGCTTGATGTCATATGCCATGGAATACTCCTTTGGCCAGTTTCAGACAGTTGTCCTAATTCTCCTCCCTCCCAACTGCCTGGACCCTTCGCTGTGAATGGCCTTGGCTCTGTACAGCACTGCTGAGCAGCAGCTATAAACACCAGTGTGTTAGCAACATTGGTTTTCTCCTGGAACCAAAACACAACATCATACCAGCCACTGTGAAGAAAACAGTTCAATCCCAGCTGAATCTCAAAGTTGCTGATGGGCATGGAGGTCTTGATGAGGGGCTCGTCTGCCTGGCACTGTGGCTCTTCTACTTGCTGTGCAGTACAGAAAGTGAGCAATGGGGCAGTGGAGGCTGTGCTGGGGGCTATGGCCATGCTGACCTCATCTCACTGTGTTTCAGGGCACCCCACGCTTACCACACCAGCTAATATCTGATTCCCCCAGACCTGCTGCTCTTCTTACTCATAAGGGAGCTGCTCCCAGCCTCCATCATCTTCGCAGCCCTCTGCTAAACTCCCTCTGGCAATTCCTTGTCTGTCTTGCACTGAGGAGCCCAGAACTGAACACTGTGTTCCAGATGTGGCCTCACCAGGGCAGAGTAGAGGGGGAGGATCACCTTCCTCAACCTGATGACCACACTCATTTAATGCACCCTAGGATACCACTGGCCTTCTTGGCCACAAGGGCACGCTGCGGGCTCATAGTCAACCTGCTGACCAGCAGGTCATCCAGGTCCTGCTCCTCAAAGCTCCTCTCCAGAAAGTCAGGCCTAACCTGTACTGACAACAATGACTGTGTTGTCTTTGAAGCGTTTTTCAGTAACTCTCACAATGACCTCCTCTGTAATTTTGCCAGGCACCAAAGAGAGACTGGCAGGACTGGAATTGGCAAGGTCTTCCTTCTTGTCCTTCCTAGAAACTGAGATGTTTCCCAGCTTCCAGACAACTGGGACATCTTGCAATTCCCAGAATCCATGGATAAACTCCATGGGCCATAGATTTACATGCATGCAACTGGAGCAGCAAATCCTACCCACGTTCACAGTCCACTGGAAGCTTATCATCAGTGCAGTCATGCTCCTCAACTCAGGGCTCCAGGAGTCCCACGACCCATCTACAGTGTTCAATGTAGAGGTGAAAAAACATGCATTCTGTGACTGCTTGTTCTATGTCCCGACTTATGGGGTGATCAACCTCATCAAGTAACGAAGAGATGTCATCCACGATCCTCCTTTTGCTGGTTACATGAACCTTTCCATTGTCCCCCACATTAGTGGCCAGCTTCAGCTTTAACTGAGCTTGGACAGCATAAACATTCCCCTCAGAATAGTAGACAGCATTTCTGTTGTTCCCCCATGTTGCCTGACCTGGCTGCCAGTGTCCATTCACTTTCCTTTCCACCTAAACTCAAAGAGAAAAACTCTGCTCAGATAAGCTGGACTTCAGTCCCGCTTCCTGACTACCAGCAGTCTGCTTCTACCTGCACAAGTGCTCTTGAGAGATGGCTCTTAAATGGCGACCATCACTGATGGACTCCAGTGCCTAGGGCAAGAGATGCTGTTCTAGAGATACCACTTTAATTCCGTACAGAATCATTAATTGGGATCACTGTCTTATGTTAGATTCCCACTTAATTGTCTCATCCCTTAACCAGTACCCAGAGGCTCTCAACCATGTCAGTGCCAACTCCAAGCTCCTTTGCATATCCACCCTATCCCCAGCTGAAAGAGAGCAATATGCATAATTCCCATGGCAGGAAGGAAGGGGGAAGAGCATTTACACAGGCCCAAAACACCAAGAATGGATCTAAGGTCAAGAAGGGAGCTACAGTCCATCCAAAGCATGGGAAAACTCTCCTGCTGATCAGGGAGAAATCAGGGGCTGACTGATCCAAATACACCCAAGTGAAAATGTGAGCACCTCCTCCGAGCACTGGAGTGGCAATCATGCCCCTCGAGCGGGACACACGTAGCACTGCCTGCTGTGCTCACAGAGGTATCTCTTACCCCAGCTGGGATGCTGCTTCTTTACAGTGCTCTCTCCTGTGCCCCGTTCAGGGAAAGGGGCTTCCCAATTCAGGGGCTTCTGAAGCTGGGTGTCAATGAGGAAACTTCAAATCTGTGTCGCAGCTGTTGTGACTTGACTTGCTGACAGCAGTAAAATGTCACCAGACAGTAGCTCTCCAACAGGTAATGGAGTGGTGAGCAGGAGACGACAGGAAAAGCAGAAGTCGATTTTCATAAGCGATAACCAGAATGAGGAAGGGAACAGGAGGGGTTGGATCTGTCCTGTGACCGAGGTCGGGTACCCAAACATGGATGGGGTTTGTATTTCCCTGCTCTCAGCCACACACACCATTCCCTGCTGAGCTCACAGTGGATCTCCCCGTTCACACACACTGGAGCACATCTTCATTACAGTGAGCTCTCCCTGCTGGCTGCACCACATTACCTGTCAGATGAAGGAGTTTGGGGACTCACCGGCTCTGTCTCTTGTGAGGATGTGCAGGTAGGTAGGGAGACAGGAACCGAAATTAAAGCTCTGCACAAACTCAGGGCACTTTTATGGACTGTCTCCTCTGTGGATGCGCTTGTGGGAGTTGAGTTTAGAACTGCTGCTGAAGCTCTTCCCACACTCACAGCACTGGTAGGGTCTCTCTCCTGTGTGGATTCGTTGGTGGACAGTCAGGTACGAAGAGGTTTTGAAGCTCTTCTCGCACTCAGAGCACTGGTAAGGTCTCTCTCCTGTGTGGATGTGCTGGTGGTAACTGAGGCTGGAACTGCTGCTGAAGCTCTTCCCACACTCGGAGCACTCAAAGGGTCTCTCCCCTGTGTGGATACGGTGGTGGCACTTCAATTCAGAGCTTCTTTTGAAGCTCTTCCCACACTCTGAGCACTTGTAAGGTTTATATCCCGTGTGGACGCGCAGGTGGACGATGAGGTCAGAACTGCTTTTGAAGCTCTTCCCACACTCAGGGCACTGGAAGGGTCTCTCCTCTGTGTGGATGCGCTGGTGGTTGATGAGGGTGGAACTGCTCTTAAAGCTCTTCCCACACTCAGAGCACTTGAAGGGTCTCTCTCCGGTGTGGACGCGCTGGTGGATAATGACGTTGGAACTGCTGCTGAAGCTCTTCCCACACTCAGGGCACTTAAAACGTCTCTCCCCTGTGTGGATGCGCCGGTGGTCAGTGAGATTTGAACTGCTACTGAAGCTCTTCCCACACTCAGGGCACTTAAAGGGTCTCTCTCCCGTGTGGATGTACTGGTGGTGGATGAGGTGGGAACTGCATTTGAAGGTCTTCTCACATTCTTGGCACTTAAAGGGTCTCTCTCCTGTGTGGATGCGCTGGTGGGAGGTGAGGTGAGCACTGCTTTTGAAGCTCTTTGGACACTCTGGACACTTAAAAGGCCTCTCCCCCGTATGGATGCGATGGTGGACAATGAGGTCAGAACTGCTTCTGAAGCTCTTCCCACACTCAGGGCACTTAAAGGGTCTCTCTCCTGTGTGGATGCGCTGGTGGCGGATGAGGTTTGAACTGCTTCTGAAGCTCTTCCCACACTCAGGACACTTGAAGGGTCTCTCTTCTGCGTGGTCCTGCTGGTGGATAAGCAAGTTGCAACCTTTTATGTTCCTCTTTTCACACTCAAGGCATTTAAACCGAATGTCTCCTATGTGGATGCTCTGGCGGTTAACAAGGCCAGAGTTCCTTTTAAGGCTGTTCCCACACTCAGCACTTGGGTTCTGCCTTTTCTCCTGGCACACTTCCTTGCTCCTTGCATCTTCAAGCTGCTTTTGACCTGTGCTGCAGTCCAGGAGGTTCCTCACAATCTCTCCCTGAGGGTTTCCCTGTTGCTTCTTCAGGTGCTCTCCCTGCTCCAGGCCCCCTTGCACATCCTTTCTGGCTTTTCCCACCAAGGCACTGCCCCACTGCCATTTGGCCACATCACACTTCTGCAGAACCTCCTCTATAGCTGTCATCCTATCCTCTGCTGGATGACAGAGGAAATCCAGAAATAATACATTAAGCCAGAATACTGCCTAGCCAGAGATGGCTTCTGCCAGCCACAACCTCCTCCCGTCCCCCACAGGCTCACCTGGGCTGAGGACTCCTGCCATGTCCTCCAGGCCATGCACACCCGAGAGCCAGGGCTCTTTCCCTTCCTCAAGCAGGGAGATCACCACCGGTTTGGAGGCTGGAAGTGACATTTCAGCGATACAAACACTGAACATGAGAGCATTTCCATCATTCTGGCACAGCTGCTTGTCCAACAGCTGCACTATGTGTCTGTCCCTGCATGCTTCTGAAACCACTGTAAGGGCCTGAATGACACTGGCCCTGGTACAGTCTGCCTTCCTTTGGATCCCAGCGTGAATTTTACATCTTCAAAAACTGTATAGGGATAATTTCTTTAACGTTCACATTAGGTTGTTTTATTTCTATCCAAACTGTTCAGTGCCCAAGGCTTCATAAAGGTTTATGGGAGTTCAAAGGGGAAGAGTACAAAGGCAAATAAATAACCAGACAGTTGTCAGGTTGTTGGAGCTAGTGGCACCATGCAATGCAGCCAGACAAAGACAGTTTGCAGGAGCTGATCCAACTCCTCCTGGCTGATGCCTGCTTGCCAGCCAGTGACTCTGGGTCTTTTCTCACAGTGCTGAGCACACTGAGCCCTTCTGAAATTCATGTGAAACTTATTTACATTTCACTTGTTGTGCTGTTGTATTAATCCATTAGTAACTGCATTGCAATTATACTAATTGCAGAGGGCCTGATTGCAGAGGCTCATTCTACACAGCCTAAGGAGCCCTAACAAGAAGGAAAGGCTGCAAAGCCCACAGACTCGTACGTCTCCAGCCTCACATCCTGGTACAGCACCTGCTGTGCAAAGTCCAGCAGAGCCCACTCCTCCCTGCTGAAATGCACGGCCACATCTGCAAAGGTCACGGGCTCCTGCAAGCAGAGGCTCCTTGCTCAGAACAGCCAAGGCCTACGGAAGCAGCTGGCAGAGCAGAGGAACTCCAGTCCCAGTGGCTTCTTTGTCCCCAGCACATAAACACTGGCTGAAGGCACTTCCCTCTCCCCATGTGTTCACATCCCTCACCCAACGGCCTCTCCTGCGTGCTTCCCAATGCCCCTACCTGAGATGGATGTGCTGCGGCCATTTGTTGCTCTCCTGCAGGTAATGTGTCAGGGATGATCACAGGTGAAAGGCAGAAGTTTCACAGGAGCCTGCTGGGACAAGACAAGTGGCAGGGGAGGTGTGAGGGAGTGCAGCAGTCCCTGTCCAAGACCAGTCCTCCCCAACCCATCTGAAGGGCATCGCTTGAGGGTAAAAGCCACCTGGGACTCAGACCAGCAGCACTGCACCCATCTCCAATCTTGTCACATCACTGCTATGCCACTACAGCCTCTCTACATTATATCAACCAGTATATTGCTGCTTCTCCCATAAAAATTTATATTGTCGTAGGATCCATGCGCTAGAAATCTGTGGTGTTTGCACGATGGCAACTAGGGATACCAGCTGATTACAAGACTGAACCGCAGTCCCAAACACTCATATGAATGGGCTCAAGACAATTGTTTCAGCTGAGAAACAAGAGATCATTAGGGGCTGTAAAAGGATAAAAAGGTGGAACGGTGTTCTATGCACAATGGCAACATGGGATGTTACATATGAAGCAAGGGAGAACAAAAACCAACAGGAACAGGGAGCAGAAATTAAAGGAAAAGAAAATAACTATAAAGAATTGTAAACAAATTTCCAAAAGTGGAGTAATGCATCACGGAAAAAAAACTCATTAGTCCTTGGCAATCCTAGAGTTACAATTCATAATCAGCCCACTAGCACTGTATTCAGTGCAACTGTAGCACACCAGAAACGAGGTAACAGTGAAGGAAAGAAGGGTATTTTAGTCCCTCCGCAGACAGTGCCAGCAAGGAAAGGAAAGCATTCCAGTTCCTTCAACACCCAGAGGGATGGTATGGCCTGAAGGAAGAACAAATAGTGGCATTGGGACTGCCTGGCAAGGAAAAGTAGCATCAGTAAGTGAATAATGACACCCCATACGGATATACTAATTCCTGTTGGGCTTTAACGACTATTGGCAGTCTTTTCAAGAAATAAAGAAGCACAAAGCTTAATCTGAACCTAACCGGGTTCTGGAAAGCTGAGCGTGCAACTCAGACGGCAAGGAGTTAAGATCACCAATGGAAACAGAACAAAACGCTGCGCTCCAAACTGCCGATTCCGATTCCTACCTCTCTGGTAAGAAATGCATGTCAGTCACTCACCCTGCAGCCATCACGCAGGGCTTTTAGCACTTTAAACAGACGACTGGCGCCGTTCCTTCGGTTCAATCGTTACTCTCCCAACCCCCGCAGAAACAGGGAGGCTGCAATGCCTGCATTTTGCAGAGCGCCCGCACACGTTTGATACAAAAAATGTGCCACCGTGCCCCATTTCTGCTGCGGCACTTGGGGTGGGATTTCTGAAGGGACCGTGGATCTGAAAAAGAATAACTGCAGTCTGTGACTCGCAGCTGTTTATGCCGCACACGCTCCAGTATTACCAACAGATCCACTCCCTAAAGATACGAAATTGCACCGACCTACCGTAAACTTCCAATGAAGGGAACTCGCCCTAAAGAAGCAAACCCCCTTCCCAGACCTCGGAAGATCGACACAGCCGCCTTGTCCCACGGATACAGAACGGACGCGGATCCGCCGTTTGGCCAACAGGAACGCGCTCGGACACCGGGTTCGGGATCACCTCCCGCACCGCTCCACGGCGCAGCGCCGTCCCGGCACCGAAGAGACGGCCGCTCTGCCGGTCCCTAACCGGGACCCCGGCAGAAGATCCCCCCCGCACGGCGAGGAGAGGCCGCAGCTCCGAGTCCAGGCCCCGACCCCGGGCCGCTTCCCCGCAGCGCCTCCGATCGCCGCCCGCGCGGCCTCAGCGCACGGAGCGCGGCTCCTCGGGGCGGGGCAGGAAGCGGGCGGCCGGCGGGGCCCCAAGGAGCTGCGCGAGCGCCGAGCCCCGAGGCGGGGCGGGGGTTTCGGGTAGAGGTGGGGGTAGGGGGGGGGTTGCGGTTACGGGCTGGGTTTGGGTTATGATTCCTGCATGGCCCGCTGACTAACAGCAGGTCTGCCAAGGGTTCGCAGAGATTTGGTTTTTGGCCCTCTGCTGGACTCCTTGTAGCAGAGCCGTGTCTTTCTTGAACCCGGATCTGGACACGGTGTTGTAAAATGCGGCCTCAGCAGGGGCAGGATCATCTCGCTCGATCTGCTGGCCGTGCAGGTGCGGTGGGGCTGAGCAGCGCGCACAGCTCACCTTCCTGAAGCAGAGAACGAAAGCCGAGCGTGAGGGGAAGCTGCAGCACGGGAATGGAAGGGGTCGGCTTTGGTTGGAGCTCCGCCTTCTGTGTTTGCTGTCCCAGAGCTGATGTGTGAAGACAGGGTTCAGCGCTCTGCCCTGCTCAGCCTCACTCGCTCTGTTGGGAAGAGTCGGCTCTCTCCTGGAAGTATGGGGGGAAGCACTGAATAGAAATGTGCTGCCCGGGAAATGTTTCCACGTGTAACACAAGTAACGGATATAAACTAAAGATCCCAGGCATCCATACAGCCTGGAAGGAGCGGTCCTTGAGAGCAGCCCTGCGGAGGAGGACCTGAGGGATGAAAAGCCGGGCGTGAGGCAGCAGCGCTCCTGCAGCTGGGAAAGCAAAGGGGATCCTGGGCTCCATCAGCAGAGGGGCGGCAGCAGGGACAGGGAGGCGATCGTCTCGCTCTGCTCCGCTCTTGTGAGGCCCCGTGTGGAATGCTGCATCCCAGGGTGGAGCCCGCAGTGCAAGAGAGACGGGGAGCTGTGGGAGAGGGTGCAGAGGAGGGCAGGAAGGTGATGGGGGACTGGAGCAGCTCCCCTGTGAGGACAGGCTGAGGGAGCTGGGCTCGTTCAGCATGGAGGAAAGAAGCTGCGGGGTGACCTGAGTGCAGCCTGCAGTGCCTGAAGGGAGCCTGCAAACAGGAGGGGAATCAACTCTTGGAAAGGGGAGAGAACTGCAGGGGTGGATTAATAATTTTTATAGTGCAGCCGGCAAAACCATGTCCCACAGTGCCTGTCATGTGTCTCCACCTTCTAAGGACCCCAAAATTTCGTTATTGAGCAGCTTCCTCTGGAATCAACAAATCCTCAGAGTCATGGAGGACTGAGTGGAGGGCTTTCCCTCTGTATTTTTTTCTCCCCAAAACATTTTCATTGCCAATTTCCCACACGTTTTAAGATGCATCAACATTTTAAAACACGAGTTTTTTTTTCACTTCCTCTTGAATTTACCTGTTTTCCCCATCTTTGGAGCAAAACCTTCCACGGGAGTCCTGAGTCCTTTCAGAGCTGCGAGTGCAGTGCCCAGTCTGATGGAACAGGAGCGTTTCAGATGCCAAAATGGATTGTTTTCCTTGCAGTGGTGCTATGGGGTGCATGGAGGAGAGGAACTTCTACTCTCAGGGTGGATGTTCACACGAGAGGCTGTGCAGTGAGGGTAATGTCTTGGCTTGCTTAATTACAGCACGTTTCACATTCATGGATAACCTGTGCAATAGCATCCATAGTCAGGACCCTTTGGTCCTGAGCTCATCTATACCCCGCATCTCTTTCTTGACGGCCTGAAGTTTCATGGACCCCTCAAGCTATGAATAATTCACCCGAATGTTGTCAGACCAGGTCTACCACGGCCACTTCAGTCCTACTCGCCCACTCAGTGTTCATCAGTGGCACGACTCACGGTACGCGAGCATCTGCGTCACGTACCTTTACAACCACGTTCTCTACCTGGGCAGCAGTATCTTCCCACAACGCAGTGGCCCTCATGGGCTTACCTCCGTGCTGCCTGTTGTTCTGCTTCCACTGCTGTAACCACCCCCATAGGGCATTTGCTACTTAGTCAAGGAGTCAGTGTAGAGGTAGAGGACCGGTGACTTTTCTTGTTCAGCAGTGTCTAAAGCCATCTGGACGGCCTTCACTTCTGCAAATGGGCTTGATTCACCCTTTCCCTTAGTAGCTTCTGCAGCTCATTGTGTAGAACTCCATACAGCAGCTTTCCAATCCAGTGCTTCTCCACAACGCTACAGCGAAGAGGGCATATTTCTTCTCATTCTCTGGCAGTTTATTATATAATGGAACCTCTTCAGCACATGTAACCTCCTCTTCTGGTGATATTCCAAAATCTTTGCCTTTGTCTGTAATCTCTTCTAAGATTACTGAATGGCCAGGATTCCAATCTTGAACCCTCTGTGTGGTTACTGCGACTCACTTACTCCACATAGCATCAGTTGCATGATGTGTGGAGGGGATCTTGCCCTTGAGCACCTAGCCCAGCACAGGCAGCCGTACAAAACAACCGTCCCAGCTGAAACTAAGACAATAAGTAACCAAAACTTAATTTATCTTTTAATGTTTTTAGTTAAAACTTAAAAAATGAGAGCAACAAACCCATAAAACTAGTGATATTTTATCTTGTTTTTTGTGAACAAACAGTCTGGTTCAGTGGAAGCTGTTGCAATTCTTTGTGAGTTCTCAGGGTGTTTGTCAGAGATTTGTGATGAAATTTCACTCTTCCTCAGCTTCCTCCTAGAAGTAGTTGTTCACAAATGCACATACTGCCAAAAAGTGATGACACGAATAAGTGTGAAGAGTGAGGAATATCTTTCTCTGTAAGAGAGGTCTTATAAAATTCTAGGAAAGAGGCACAGTCCAATTTTTGTGTTGGAGATCTGATTGCAGCACTATACATCTCATTTGAAAATTTATAGGTAACATCCACTGGAAATGGAGTCACGGATAGACCAAGAAATGGATTCATTTTCTGGCAGTCTTGAAACCTATTCAGGAATTCCTTTATCAAGATGGAAAGTAAGGCTACATACTTTTTCATTCTTTGCAGAACTGCCTTTAGGCAACGTGTCAAAATGTATGAATTTCTTTGCCATACCTTGAGTTATCTGATCAACGTCTATAAATGTCTAAGGTGCAAGAGGCAAAAGGATGAGGCCAGACTCTTTTCAGCAGTGTGTGGCAATAGGTGTGAGAATCCTTCTTTGTTTTTTTGGCTCAAAGCTTGCTTCCTGAGGTTTTTCTTGTGATAAGACTCTGAGTGATTTGTTGAGGAGGCAAGTGATGGGTGCTAGCCGTGTGACAATCAATATAACTTTGGGAACATTTGAAAGCCCCTTCCTCCAGAGCTGCTTGCCTTTGGAAAAGAGTGCTCAGCAGTGTTTACTGGCGGAAGATCTGGCCTGTGACTAACCAGCTCCAGCTTGGTATGGGAAGCTGGGGGACAATGCCACTGTATAGTGTGAAGGCAAGATATAAGTTGGCGCCTCCGTGCTCCCTCTGATCTGCTGGCAAGGCCAGGAAGATAAGAACAAAGGAATTTCCTGCTGAGGTCCCCGGGCCAGAAGCTGCCATTCCAAGGAGAGCTGACTCAACCACTTTGGATTTGAGCTGTCACTCCAAAGACAGCTGACTCGACCACTCTGAAACCATTGAAAAGGGGCCATCATCGCTGTGGTCACCCTCGTTGTTCTCGTTGTTCTCCTCGTCGTCAACAACAGAGCAATGCCCGATGACCCACCATTACTGAAGATCAAAGAATCACAAGAATCACAAGAATCACAAGGTTGGAAACGACCTATAAGATCATCCAGTCCAACTGTCTCCTCATCACCATTGCCACCACTAGTACTAAACCACATCACGCAGCACGTCATCCAGACGCGTCTTGAACACCGCCAGGGACGGTGACTCCACCACCTCCCTGGGCAGCCATTCCAGTGCCTGACCACTCTCTGAGAGAAGAAGTTCTTCCTTATGTCCAACCTGAACCTCCTCTGATATAACTTGCGGCCATTGCCCCGTGTCCTGCTCGTTGCCTGGGAGAAGAGGCCAAATCCCTCTTCACCACAACCTCCCTTCAGGAGGTTGTACAGTGCAATCATAGAATCATAGAATCATAGAATCACTAAGGTTGGAAAAGACCTAAAAGATCACCCAGTCCAACCGTTCACCTATTCCCAATAGCTCCTACTAAACCATGTCCCTCAACGCAACATCCAGTCTTTCCTTGAACACCCCCAGGGTCGGTGATTCCACCACCTCCCTGGGCAGTCCATTCCAGTGCCTGACCACCCTTTCTGAAAAGTAATACTTCCTCATGTCCAGCCTGAATTTCCCCTTTTTTTTCTAGAAGTATTATTTCTACTATAGGAAAAGATGTTAGGCATAAGAATCACCTTTTCATGCCCACAGGGTATAGAGATAATAAAAGAACCTCCTCTCCCTCCTATAAGTTGGAGCAAGACAATAGGACAAGGGGAAACGGCCACAAAGCATAGGAAGTTCTGGACAAATGTGTCTAAGAGCTACCTCACAGTAAGGCTGACAGAGCACTGGAACAGGCTGCCCAGAGAGGCTGTGGAGTCTCCTTCTCTGGAGACGGTCAAGACTTACCTGGATTCATACCTGTGCAACCTGGTCTAGGGAGCCTGCTTCGGCAGGGATGTTGGACTTGATCTCCAAAGGTCCCTTCCAACTGCTACAGTCCGTCCTCCCCTTCCCCATTTCCCTAATTAAGATTTGTAATAAACTGGTCAGACCAACATTTGAACCGTTGTTTCTGTCATTCTCTGTAAGCTGACACTGCTCTGTGCCCTCCCCATGCCCTGCTTTCAGCCCACACCATGCCGGTCACACACCGATGTTTGGTTGTTGCTGAGAGATAGGTGCATGCCCAAGGCTGAGCCAGGCCACTTGGTGGGAAGAGCTGCGTGCCGTGATGATGCAGGGCAGAGATGATTCCAGTCCTCATTTTCCTCTGGTTAGCTTAATTTGTCTTTATGAGTGAAACTACGTTGGTTGATCATTAACTTTGTAGGACTCCAGTCCCACCCTGGGAAAACTGCCAGTGACGCTCCTAGAATCTCCAGACAGCTCCACATCTTCACCTTGATTGCGGATTCTTTAACTCCCCATCTGATGTTTCTCTGACTGGACCCTCCTCTGATCCCCAGCCACAAGGGCTCACCCAGCCTGTTGCCCAACCCACAGAGGACCTCCATACATCCAGGCAGCTCCTTCCACAGAGGGTTTCTTCTGAATATTCACCACCTGCCTCTCCTGGAGAGCCTGTATCCATGCATCTTAGCACCCCAGTCATACCCAGTCGCATGGGCCATCCCACCATGCTTCAGCAGTAATTGCCTCAGTGTCACAGAGCTGTGACGGCCCAAATGGATTCTGGTCCTCCTCTCCCTGTCCCAGGTAGAGGTCACAGGCATTCCTTTGATCTGCAGCATCTCAGGTGTGTCATCAGAGCCGAGCTCAATTTTGTCCCAGGGAAATCTCAAGCCAAGCCCTAAAACCCTATATGAGAAACGGCTTAATTTCAGAGCGTAAATGTGCTGGACTGGATGGCAGATAGCAGTGTAAGGAGGAAAGGAGAGATTCACAGGGAGAGCAAATCCTAGCACTGTCCAGGCCAGAATGAAAATGGATTGTGTTGTGGAAACCTGATAGGAATCAGCTTTACAATTAGTGGTCTATTTCCAATCACTGAGAACCAGTGGAGGTGAGGCTGATCTCCAGAAGAGGGAAGAGGCTGCTGGGAAGATCCTTGGTTGTGAACATTCTGTGACACAGAAACGTTGCAGGCTATTGCTCTGTTGACAACTGTATAATCAGGGAGGTGAGGTGGAGGGAAGAACCAGCAGCATTTGAGAACTTGGGCACATGAGAGGCATGCTTTGCACCCAGCAGCGTCCCTTTCCTATGAATGTCAGAGTGATCAAAATCCCTGAGGATTGGCTGGATGAGAAGAGGATGAGTAAAGGATGGAATAAGAAGCAGCAGCAGTGTTGCAGAGCACAAGGACACGAGTAGAAACCCTCGTGCCATGTCTCCACTCATGCTTGTACCAGCTATGAATGGGCAGAGCCGTGACTGACTACACTGCATCTCTTACTTAAGCACTAAGGTAGAGGATGATCCCTGTTTATCCCTGTCTGGGTGTCCTGTCACGGACATGGGCATGAAAAGGTGATTCTTATGCCTAACATCTTTTCCTATAGTAGAAATAATACTTCTAGAAAAAAAAATATTTGTTCAGCCAAGGGAGGAAACACCAGGGATTGCTTCAGCCTGTCTCACAGCAGTTCCCCTGGAGAACCAGGGGCATCTCCAGGGAGCCTGGTGGGGGTCAGAGAAAGGGAGGCCTTGGGCTGGGCCTCTGCTGCTGAGATGGGTTGGGCTTCTGGGATGCAAGGAGCTCGTGCAACTGGGCAGCACTGCAGGGAGACAGATCTGCCCAGGAACAGCTCCTCTGCACCACACATGCATCTGGCATGGGGAGAGGGGAGAAGGGAGAGGTGCTAAAGGCCGTATGGATTGTGAGCACGCTGGGAGCTCACAGCCCGTAACGTGGTAAGTCTCCGGCTGCTGAGCAATGCTGCTGCAGTTCCTGGGAGGGTCCCCTAAACCTGGCGTAGCCCAAAGCCTATGAAATCTTTCAGGAGGACTCCAAGTCCAGAGGTGCTTAGAAAAGTGTTCCAGGGCTGTTGAAACCAAGGTGCAGCTGGGGTGCCCAGGCTGTCCAGCAGAGCAGAGTCCTTGCACCCCAGGGCTGTGGGCCGGGGCAGGGACTCTGCCGCCTGCCAGGCTCAGCGCTCAGCCTGCCTGGGGAGCTGCCCAGGGCGCTGCGGGGAGATGTGTGGGGGGGAGGAGCCCCTGGCAGGGCAGGGGCTGACAGAGCTGCTGCCTGGGACAGAGCTGCTGCCTGGGGCAGTGGGCTGGAAGCTACACAGCACCCCAGGGCACTGCCAGGGGACTTTGACTGAAGGGGGACAAGGCAGTGGTTCGCTGTCTCAAGGCGAGCGTCCCTCAGTTTCCGTTTTCAGTTTTGTCTTCTTTGGCTCAGTGGGATTACAAATAGAGCCTGTGCTGTTAGAGGAGAGGCAGAGATCCCTAAATCAGCACACTGAGGGTTACTAGGACCCACCACAAGATCCTTTGTTGTTCCTCAACCTGTAGAAAGCACCAGCATTGCTTGTGCAGTGTCACTAGTGTTTGTCTGACCTTTGCTGCAGCAACCCTCTGTTCTGCCCTTCTTCCCCAGAATAAAACTCTATTGATAATTTCATGGGAAGTCACAAGTTGCCTTTGAAATCTCTGAAGTGGGGGATGAAAATTCAGATGTAGCTCAGACACCAATGCTGTGGGTTCTGTTTTGCAGATACATCTGTGCAGGAAAAGTATCCATGCTCCTCCTAATTTCTGGGTTCTGGGAAATGTGTGTGGTGATGTATGTGGCTTCAGAGTGGGCACTGCATTCAGGATAGCTCATTCTCAGCACATTTGACTTTGCCCCTGTGGTTCCTCCTGGGCTGCAGTGAGATCTCCACAAGCACACAGCTCTGCAATAACAGCTCTGGGTTATCAAGCAGCTCCGTGGAGAGAACACCTCAGTGCTAAAGCCAATGTTGCAGGATGCCTGTATGCAGGCAGCCACAAAGAGCCCACTGTGTGCTTGGCCAGGAAGGAGAAAGGGTAGGATGAGATAGGTAGGGCCTTTGGAGGTCATGCACTTTGAGCCTGAATTCCTCTGGTCTCAGCAGCATCCTGAGCGTTCAGGGGAACTCTTCAGTGCAGCCATCAGGACCCTGCTCGACAGTTTTATAAAATTGGAGCAATACTTCTGGAAATACTCCTTCTGTAAATACTCCTTGATACTGCAGGTTTATTTAATTTGAGATCAGCTCATAAGCTCATTTTTCTGTTGTTACAGGGCCAGACTGACTCCTCTGGAGTCCACAGCAGAGTCTCCTATTCCCGGTGACGTTCTCAGCCACCACTACACAGAACTCAAACAAAAGGATCTTGCAAAGGTCTCCCTGAAATGTGAGTGGCAGCCTGGGAGGTTGTTACAAGACATGGAGTTGACTTTGCACGGAGAGGTGACGCGAACGTCTTATTGTCTCTCCCTCCTTTAATAGGTCCACGCATTTAGAGATAGCAGATGTCCAACAGCAGCTCCACCAGTGAGTTCCTCCTCCTGGCGTTTGCAGACAGGTGGGAACTGCGGCTCCTGCACTTCTGCCTCTTCCTGGCCATCTGCCTGGCCGCCCTCCTGGGCAACGGCCTCATCATCACAGCCATAGCCTGTGACCACCGCCTGCACACCCCCATGTACTTCTTCCTCCTCAACCTCGCCCTCCTTGATCTAGGCAGCATCTCCACCACTGTCCCCAAATCCATGGCCAATTCCCTCTTGGACAGCAGGTCTATTTCCTACTCAGGATGTGTTGCCCAGGTCTTTTTCTTCGTCTTCTTGGCTGGAGCAGAGTTTTCTCTTCTCACTGTGATGTCCTATGACCGCTACATTGCCATTTGCAAACCCCTGCGCTACGGGACCCTGCTGAGCAGCAGAGCTTGTGCCACCATGGCGGCAGCTGCCTGGGGCTGTGGGTTTCTCAGTGCTGTACTGCACACCGCCAATACATTTTCACTGCCTCTCTGCCAAAGCAATGCTGTGAACCAGTTCTTCTGTGAAATCCCTCAGATCCTCAAGCTCTCCCGCTCACGCTCCTTCCTCAGGGAAATATGGGCTACTGCGACTGTTGTCTCTTTAGCATCTGTTTTTTCCGTATTCATTTTTTTCTCCTACGTGCAGATCTTCAGGGCTGTGCTGAGGATGCCCTCTGAGCAGGGACAGCACAAAGCCTTTTCCACGTGCCTCCCTCACCTGGCTGTGGTCTCCCTGTTTCTCAGCACTGCCTTTTTTGCCTACTTGAAGCCCCCCTCCATCTCCTCTGCAGTCTCAGATCTGGTGGTGGCCGTTCTGTACTCGGTTCTGCCTCCCACGCTGAACCCCCCCATCTACAGCATGAGGAACACGGAGCTCAAGATTGCTGTTAGAAGAGTTATTTCACAGATGTTTCTGAATATGTGTAAATTTACACTGTCTTATAGCTATCTTTAGTGTTATTTGCATTTATTATGTTCCTTGTAATGTTTCCAATTCATCTCACTTCTACTGAGGAATGAAAGTTCTGTTTACTTTTGAGGCTGTATAGAGGTGTGTCTAAATGTATGCCTGAGCTACCTCTGAGTTAACACCTACTTAATAAAAAAGGAATTCCACACTGCACTGCCTGAAGACTTGGCTCTACTTTTCAAGCTGGTGCCGGAGACAGGGCTGAGCAGCTCTACCCTGAAAGGCCTGTTGCTCCGTGGTTTTGGGAGAGAAAAAGCTCGCTGTAATACTGGGAATTGTGACAGACTGAGATTAGGGTTTATGAGTAACCGAGTGGCATCTGATGACAGTGGAGATGGTGATTGGTCGATGAGGTATATCCCCATGGCTGTCCCACATGTGGCAGGGCAGAGGACGTTCCCCAGGAGAGGAATGTGAAGCTGCCTGGAGAGCCTAAGGGTTCTCCATGGACAGTGAATGCCCAGGGTGGACAGTGACTGGAACCCCATGAAACGAGAGGTCAGCCAAGGAGGTGTCACCCACAGGGTGGCCATTTCTGCTATCTGTACCCTTCAACAGCAAGTGAGATGTTGCTGTCCCTAACAGCACTGCCTTATCTCCGCTCCCTTCTCACCCCCCTCTCTATCCCATTGGGCAGAGTCCGTGCCTCATCCCATACTTCCCCTGCTACAGGCGGTGTCACCGTGAGGCAGAGCCTCACCAGGGCCCAGCCGCCTGCACGCGGTTTTCTCAGCTGCCCTCACAGCGCCCACCTGCTCCTGGCCACCCCGCCGTTGCAGTGAGGTGATCCCACCAGCTGCAGCTCAGCCATGCCGGCTGTGCCCTCTCCCTGCTTGAGCTGTCCTCTGTGTCACAGGAGTTGTGCTGCACTTGGTGACACCCCAGTGCGCGCTGCCTGCCCCAGGGCGCTCCTGTTGCTGCGGGAGGAATGGCCTCAGAGCCACCTCCCAGCCACCTGGGCCTTCCTCTGCCTCTGCCCTCTCCCAGCTCTCAGCACTGCTGGGTGAGTTTTCTGATACTCCAGATGACAGTGCAAGAACAGTTCTGGGCAGGGAGGGTTCTCGTATTCTGGACCTCCTGCAAGACAGAAAAAAAAAACAATTTTAGTTGGGTTCAATTTAATATTACCTGAAAAAACGGGATGCATTCTACCAGCTGAAGTGATTGAAGCATTTGTAATAAGTTGATGTTTTCACACAACGACAGCAAAATATATATTTTTTTCAGTTTCTGTTTTAATAGAAAGAGAAACAAATCTTGGTATTTTCCTGTGCCTGCGTTACGAGCACTCTGCCTCTCACACAGCGCACTTCATCTCCCTCTTCCATCAGGCGTTTCCACCAGACCTGATGTCAGAAGTCAAATTTCCAGCAGCTATCTAGACGTGTTGTGATTTAATTACATTTTATTTATTAATTGTGATTTAATTAATGTGTAATTAATTACCCTAGTGGGTAATTAAGCACCACGCAGTCGTTTGCTCGCTTCCCCCTCCTCTGACCACCTCCCTTTGCTCTGCATATTTCCCCTACCCTTTACTCTTTGGTCATTCAGGTATCTCTCACCGACTCAGTTGCTTTTTGGAAATTCAGGTTGTTCAAGCTTTCCTGTCTTTCCGTTGTCTCTCTCATCCTCCCTCTTGCCAACTCTGTAATTGTGTTGCTATTTATCGTTTCCTACCTCTCTGTGTCAAACATTTCTTGTACGGTTATCCTTTGTGGGAAACAGACTTCAATGGAGGCAGCTTGCTTTTGGCACACAGTTTAGGACAACGTTCTCCCGTCGTCGTAAATCTTACATGTTTTGCTTCTGAAGAAAATTAAAAAGGAAAAGAAAATCCTTCTGTGCCTGTGTGCAGGGATTTCTCTGAGGAAAGCAGGCTGGAGTTTGTGCTGAGGAGCTGGAACATTCAGCTGCAGGCTCCAGTGAAATCTGCTGAAAAGAAGTGTTGGAAGTCCCAGCTGACTGCTGAGCAAAGCGGTGGGGAAGAGGAGTGAGGAGGAAGGTTGTCTGTACAGTGACTTTCCCACACATCTTTAGGAGACAACCTGAAGAAGCACAAAATGCAGTAATCTTCTAACGCTTCTTCGACAGACAGAAGAGTAATAAAAAATACTCTTCAGTATGAAAAGTCCTTTTTAGGAAAATGTTCTTTGAAAGTTTCCTCTTTTACTACCACTTTGAAACCTCCCTAATTAAGAGTACACATCTTGAAGACTTGAGGGAAATGGCTTATTAGGCCTTGATCACTGTAATTAATCCCACAGTGTATTTGGTGTTGAGTCCAAGTATTGCAGATACTGACTGATGGACCCACACGATAAAAGTAAAGTCAAAAGGAAATGCTGAAGCATCTTGGAGTATTAATTAGCCCTAACGGAGCAATTACCAACAAAGCCTCCCTGTGGACTTGTTAGAGCAAATAACTGGAGGCTGTGATTACAGGTAGGCAAAGACCCTGTGTGGATGATTTTGTTATTGGGTAAAGCCCACGGTTTGTTTGATGGAGCTAAAAGGCCAAGCCACGGATCCAGACCCTGGGCAGGGAAGTCCTGTCTCTCACACTTGGTCCAGAGCTTTTCCATGGTCAGTGAGAAGTGGGGTGCGTAATGTTCTGTGAGGGACAATGATATGACACCTCCTGGCCTTCCTACAGGGCTGCAGGGAGGCAAGGAATCGTATAATCGTAGAATGGGGCACCTGTTGCTCACCAACACGTGTGAACTGCTTGGTGACATCTGGATGGGAGGCTGCCTGGCCTGTCGTGACCCTGCAGCGTTGGAATTCACAATCCTGAAGGATATGGGACAAAGTGCAAAATCAGGATGCTAAATTTTAGGAAAGCCAACCTTGAGCCCTTCAGGGAGCTCAGTCAACAAGACCCCCTTCAAAAGCATCTGCAGGGACAAGGGAGTGGAGCAGAGCTGTCAGATCTTTAAGGCAGCTTTTCGTCAGGCACAAGAGCTCTCAATCCCTGGGTGAAAGACGTCAGGAAAGAAAGGAAAGAGACCAGCATGGCTGAATTAGGATGTGCTGGTCAAACTGGACAACAGGAAGAAAATGCTAGGCAGTGGGAGCAGGGACAGGTACTCTGGGGGGAACATAGGTAACACAGAATCACAGCATCACAGAATTGTAGGGGTTGGAAGGGATCTCTAGAGATCATCGAGTCCAACCCCCCTGCCAAAGCCGTTCCTACAGCAGGTCGCACAGCTCGGCATGCAGGCAGGTCTTGAACATCTCCAGAGCAGGAGACTCCACCACCTCCCTGGCAGCCTGTTCCAGCGCTCCGTCACCTCACTGTAAAGAAGTTCTTGTGCCCATTTGTGCAAAACTTCCTATGCTGCAGTTTGTGTCCGTTTCCCCTTTCCTGTCTCCACGCACCACTGAACAGAGCCTGGCCTCACCACCATGGCCCCCCACATCTCAGATACTGATAGACCTGGATCAGGTCCCCTCTCAGCCTTCTTTCCTCCATGCTGAACAGACCCAGTTCACTCAGCCTTTCCTCATAGGAGAGATGCTCCAGGCCCTTCACCATCTTGGTGGCCCTGCGCTGGACTCTTTCCAAGAGATCCCTGTCTGTTTTGTCCTGGGGAGCCCAGAACTGGACACAGTGCTCCAGATGAGGCCTCAGCAGGGCAGAGTAGATGGGGAGGATCGCCTCCCTTGACCTGCTGGCCACCCTCTTTTTAATGCACCTCAGGACGCCATTGGCCTTTTTGGCCACGGGGGCACACTGCTGGCTCATGGCCGACCTGTCATCCACCAGGACGCCCAGGTCCCTCTGTGCAGAGCTCCCCTCCAGCAGCTCACCCCCCAGCCTGTACCACTGCATGCAATTATTCCCCCTAAGTGTCAGATTCTACACTTGCTTTTGTTGAACCTCCTCCTGTTTCTTGCTGCCCAGCTCTCCAGCCTGTCCAGCTCTCGCTGAATGGCAGCACGGCCTTCAGGCTGTCAGCCAATCCTCCCAACTTCGTATCATCAGCAAACTCGCTGAGGGTGGCCAGCATCCCCTCATCAAGGTCACTGATGAAGATGTTGAACGAGACCGGACCCAGCACAGAGCCATGGGGGACACCGCTGCTCACAGGCCTCCAGCCAGACTCTGCACCGCCAACGACGACCCTCTGCGCTCTGCCACTCAGCCAGTTCTCAACCCACCTCACTGTCCACTCATCCATCCCACACTTGCTCAGCTTTGTTATAAGGATGTCGTGGCGGACAGCATCAAAAGCCTTGCTGAAATCAAGGCAGACTACATCCACTGCTCTCCCCCCATCCACCCAGCGTGTGACAACATCATAGGAGGCCACCAGGTTGGTGGAGCACGACCTCCCCCTGGTGAACCCGTGCTGATGACTCCTCATCACCTCCTTTTCTCCCACTTGTCTGGAGATGGCATCCAGCACAGCTGTTCCATCACCTTTCCAGGGACAGAGGTGAGGCTGACTGGCCTATAATTACCCGGCTCTTCCTTCTTGCCCTTTTTGAAGACCGCAGTGACATTGGCTGCCCTCCAGTCTTCAGGCACCTCCCCCATCCTCCAAGACCTCTCAAAGATGATGGAGAGAGGTTCGGCAACGACCTCTGCCGGCTCCCTCAGCTCCCGTGGATGCACCCCGTCAGGTCCTATGGACTTATGGACCTCAGTAGTGCCTCGGCGCTCACGCACCTCTTCTTTCCCGACTAAAGGGAAGTCTCCCATTCCCCAGACCCTCTCTCTATCCTCCAGGGTGTGGGAAACCTGAGGGAGAGCCTTTTCACTGAAGACAGAAGTAAAGAAGGCACTCAGTATCTCTGCCTTCTCAGCATCCCCCGTTACCAGAACACCCCCCTCACTTAGTAAGGGGCCCACATTCTCTCTAGTTTTCCTTTTGCTATTAACATACTTAAAAAAGCCTTTTTTATTATCCCTTCTGACTTTAGCCAGATTCAATTCCAGGTGGGGGGCTTTAGCTTTCCTCGTTGCATCCCTGCAGGCCCTGACAACATACCTATATTCTTCCCAAGTGCTCAGACCCTTTTTCCACATTTCGTGGACCTTCTTCTTTCCTTTGAGCTTGCGCACGAGCTCCTTGCTCATCCACACAGGTCTCCTGCCTCCTTTTCTCTATTTCTTCCTCACAGGGACGCACTGATCCTGAGCTTGGAAGAAGAGCTGTTTAAATGCTGACCAGCTCTCACAGGCCCCTTACCTTCTAACACCCTAGCCCACGGGATAGCTCCAAGTAGGTCCCGGAAAAGATCGAAGTTGGCTCTCCTAAAGTCCAGGGTAGCAATCCTACTTTTTGCTTTGCTTCTTCCACTCAGGATCTTGAACTCCACCATCTCGTGGTCACTACAACCCAAGCTGCCCCCGACCTTTACTTCCTTAACAAGTCCTTCCTTGTTGGTGAGAATAAGCTCCAGTAACACCCCTCCCCGAGTCGCTTCCTCCACCACCAGGTATGCTGCTGGCTGTGTAGGTGTGGGGTCAGGAAGGGCAAGGCCCAGCTGGAACTGGACTTGGCAAGAATGAAAGAAGAACAAGAAAGGCTTCTACAGGTATATAAACCAGAAAAGGAAAGTCCAAGATGGTGTACCTTTGCTAACGAGTACAGAACTGCAACGTGGGGATGGCACTGGGTCCTGCTGATGTCTCCCAGCGCCCCTCCCAATCCCATGCGCAGCTCTCAGGCCTCTGGAGCTCAGGATCCCTGTGCCAGTGGAAACGCAGCTGTGGTGGGCATAAGTGGACCAGGAGGGAGTAGGGACTGGGAGAGTGCTGGGGTTCTGACGAGGGGCAGCTGGGCACTCCGACGTGCAGAATTTTTCCGATTCCATAGTGAATGCTGAGTGTAATTCCTCAGCAGCACTGAGGGGGTGAGGTTTTTGAAGACATACACCTACAACCAGCAGCAGTGCACACACTTGGACAGCAAAATGGTCTGTAAGTGATGTAAGTGGCCAGAACAGCTGTGAGCTAGTCTCAAGCCAAACGCTTCGACAGCCAAACTGGAGTTCCTGGTGAACACATCCAGCTGGCATGACAACAATGTGTGGATGCCCTTTTTATGGTGCAGAAGGTGAATGCTTGCAATCCTCCGGGTTACAGCAGGGTACAGCACTGATGGGCAAGTGCCGTGCTCTTCCAGCCAGTCACCAGTGCTCTCCCTCTCTCTTCCCCAGTGAACCTCAAGGTGAGGGTCTCTGTGCTGAAGGCAGGATCTCTGCCCCAAACTGACTGGTTTGCTTGATCCACAATGGGCTTCTACCTGCTTGAGATTGAAGTTCTACCTCCAGAACAAGTGTGAGGAAATTGACACGTGATATCCATGGACATGATCCAGAACCAGGAAGAGATTTAGCAGGTGTTTCTGGTGCTGGAGACCAGCCATGTCCCTTCCCGAGTCACCTCTGCTGCCATTGCAAGGCATGCTCCACTCCCTTCCTAATAAGAAATCTTGGAGACTTTGACCCCAGGGCTTTCAAATCCTTGGGGATATTCTGCTGTGTGAGAAGAATGAAGGGAAGTGGGAGGTCCTCACGGTTCTATGGAGCTTCCAGTGCTCCAGCTTGTGTCCATTGCCCCTTGCTCTGTCACTGGGCACTGCAGAAAAGAGCCTGACTCTATCCACTGCTGCCCTTTAGATATTTACAAGCATTAGTAAGATCCCCTCTCAGTCTTCTTTTCCCTAAGCTGAACAGTCTGAGGTCTCTTAGCTTTTCCTCATAAGGGAGCTGCTCCCTACATCGATCATCTTTGTGGCTCTCTGCCAGACTCTTGCCAGCAGTTCCCTGGTCTCAGCAGCATGCAGTAGAGAGGGAGGATCACCTTCCTCAACCTGATGGCCACACTCTATTTAATGCACCCCAGGATGCCATTGGCCTTCTTGGCTGCAAGGACACACCGCTGGCTCATGGCCCCCCTGTTGACCACCAGGTCATCCAGGTCCTTCTCCTCCAGCAGGTCAGCCCTAACCTGTACTGACAACAACGACTGTGCTGCCTTTGCAGCATTTTTCAATAACTCACAGAACCACAGAATCACAGAACAGCCAGGGTTGGAAGGGACCCCAAGGATCACAGATCTCCAACCTCCTGCTGCATGCAGGGCCACCAACCTCCACGTTGAATGCTGAACCAGGCTGCCCAGGGCCCCATCCAACCTGGCCTCGAACACCTCCAAGGACGGGGCATCACAGCCTCGCTGGGCAGCTGTTCAGCACCTCATCGCTCTCTGGGTAAACATCAGGGCACTGTGTGTCACTATAGGGCGCTATGGGGCACTGTGTGTCTCTATAGGGCGCTGTGTGTCTCTATAGGGCACTATGGGGCACTGTGTGTCTCTATAGGGTGCTGTGGGGCACTGTGTGTCTCTATAGGGCACTATGGGGCACTTTAGGGCACTGTGTGTCTCTATAGGGCACTATGGGGCACTTTAGGGCACTGTGTGTCTCTGTAGGGCACTATGGGGCACTGTAAGGCACTGTGTGTCTCTGTAGGGTGCTATGGGGCACTTTAGGGCACTGTGTGTCTCTATAGGGCACTATGGGGCACTTTAGGGCACTATGTGTCTCTGTAGGGCACTATGGGGCACTGTAAGGCACTGTGTGTCTCTATAGGGCACTATGGGGCACTGTAAGGCACTGTGTGTCTCTGTAGGGCACTATGGGGCACTGTAAGGCACTGTGTGTCTCTGTAGGGTGCTATGGGGCACTGTGTGTCTCTATAGGGCACTATGGGGCACTGTAAGGCACTGTGTGTCTCTATAGGGCACTATGGGGCACTTTAGGGCACTGTGTGTCTCTGTAGGGCGCTATGGGGCACTGTGTGTCTCTATAGGGCACTATAGGGCACTATGGGGCACTGTGTGTCTCTATAGGGCACTATGGGGCACTTTAGGGCACTGTGTGTCTCTATAGGGCACTATAGGGCACTATGGGGCACTGTGTGTCTCTATAGGGCACTATGGGGCACTTTAGGGCACTGTGTGTCTCTATAGGGCGCTATGGGGCACTGTGTGTCTCTATAGGGCGCTATGGGGCACTGTGTGTCTCTATAGGGCACTATGGGGCACTATGTGTCTCTATGGGGCACTGTAAGGCACTGTGTGTCTCTATAGGGCGCTATGGGGCACTGTGTGTCTCTATAGGGCACTATGGGGCACTGTGTGTCTCTATGGGGCGCTATGGGGCACTGTGTGTCTCTATAGGGCGCTATGGGGCACTGTGTCTCTGTAGGGCACTATGGGGCACTGTGTGTCTCTATAGGGCACTATAGTGCCCTATGTGTATCTATAGGGCGCTATGGGGCACTGTGTGTCTCCATAGGGCACTATGGGGCACTATGGGGCACTGTGTGTCTCTATGGGGCGCTATGGGGCACTGTGTGTCTCTATAGGGCACTATGGGGCACTATGGGGCACTGTGTGTCTCTATAGGGCGCTATGGGGCACTGTGTGTCTCTATAGGGCGCTATGGGGCACTGTGTGTCTCTATAGGGCACTATGGGGCATCCACAGCCTCTCTGGGCAGCTGTTCCAGCACCTTACCACCCTCTGGGTAAAGAATTTCCCCCTGATGTCCGACCTCAATCTCCCCCCCTTTTCTTCACACCATTTCTCCTCGTCCTACACGTATCAACCCTTTCAAAGAGTTGCTTCCCCTCCCCTCTGTAGGCTCCCTTTAGGTATTGAAAGGCTGCAAAACTCCCACAGTAACCCTCCATAATTTTGCAGTTAGATTCAGGGAAATAGATTCAGGGAAGTAGAATTAATAAGTCAGGGGGTTTTGTAGCTGAATTTCATAGAGGGAACTTCAAATCGTAGCTGTCCTGACTTGGCTTGGTAAAAACAGTAAAAACAGTGATTCTCCTACAGGAAATGGAGCAGTGAACTGGGAAAGTCAGGAAAATGAAAGGGAACAGGAGGGGTTGAATCAGTTCTGCAATCAAGGTCAGGTACCCAAATATGGACAGGGTTTGTATTTCTGTGCTCCAGTTGCAGGCCGTATTTTCTGCTGGGCTCACACTGCTATCTCCCAGTGAACACAGGACGGGCCTCAGCTGCTTTACATTGAGTGCTCCCTACTGGCTGCACTGCATGAAGCCATGGTTTCACCTGTCCGAGCAGGGAGTATGCTCCTCAGGGTATTTTTAAGATGAGTTTCTTATGAAACTCTCTTCCTGTGCTCAAGGGATGCGTTAAAGTTGTATCAGCACGCAAAGGTGGCTGATCAGGCTGGGGCTCCAGCTGAAGTTCTTCCAACATCTGGGGTCCTGCAGGCTCTGTCTCCTGTGAGGATGTATAGGTTGGCAGTGAGGCAGGAACTGCTTTGGAAGAGTCTGGGGCGCTTCTATGGTCTGTCACCTCTGTGGACGTGCTTATGGGAGCTGGGCTTAGAACTGCTACTAAGATGATGAGGGGGCTGGAGCAGCTCCCCTATGAGGACAGGCTGAGGGAGTTGGGCTTGTTCAGCCTGGAGAAGAGAAGGCTGCGGGGCGACCTCATGGCAGCCTATCAGTACCTGAAGGGAACCTACAGCCAGGAGGGGAGTCAACTCTTCACAAGGGCTGACAATAGCAGGACGAGGGGAAATGGATCCAAGTGGAAGGAGGGAAGATTTCGGTTGGACGTTAGGGGGAAGTTCTTTACGAGGAGAGCGGTTGGGCCCTGGAACGGGCTGCCCAGGGAGGTTGTGGATGCCCCGTCCTTGGACGTGTTCAAGGCCAGGTTGGACGGGGTCCTGGGCAACCTGGTCTAAATGTGGATGTTTGGTGGCCCTGCTGGGCAGGGGGGTTGGAGCTACATGATCCTTGAGGTCCCTTCCAACCCGGGTGATTCTGTGATTCTGCTTGTAAAGGCTGTCCCACACCCGTTGCACTTAAAGGGTCAGACTCCACTGTGATGGTGGTGGGTGAGGCTGGAACTGCTCGCGAAGCACCTACGTGGTCTCTGTCCTGTGTGGATGTGCTGGTGGACAATCAGGTAGGAACTGCTTCTGAAGCCTCTTGTACACTCATTTCCCTTGGGTCCCACAGGCATTGCTTTTAAAAAGTGGCTCACTATGGCCTAATAAGCAATGGAAACCTTCCAAACTGGGGAAAAGCGGATGGCAGCGAGTCAGATGTTTCAGTGATGAAGATGATGGTGAAAAAAGGGGAAGAAGTTAGGCGGGCAGTTCCACCATCCTAACTACCACTGAGCACGGCCAAAGGGACGTTAGCGCCTACCTCTGAGAGCCTGAAAAAGAATGAATGCGTATGGCAATGGACTGCGTACGTATGTGATATAGGTTGCTTTGTTTAGCCATAGGAATTGGTACATTAGTTTAAGAACCAACACATTAGTTTAGCAAAAGGAAGCCATAGTGACAGTTCTGAAACTTTCCACTTGAGCTTTAGTGAGTGAACTTGTGTTTCCTGACAGTTTTGCACTGGGAATGATCCCGCTTCACAGGAGCACCAGTCAGAATGGATTATCATCTTTGCAGCCACCAGGTGCAAGGCCTTTTTCCTCAGATATCATATATATTGATTTGGAAATTGCTCATCATGGCCTAACGAGCAACGGAAGTTGTCCAAATTAGGGAGAAACAGCTAGAGGTCAGCCTAAAGTCTGTGATGAAGCTGATGATGGGAAAATGCAGATAAACCAAGTGGTTGTACAACCACCTTAGATGCAACTGCATGCCCAGAAAGACATCAGCATACATCAATGAGGGTTTGAAAAAGAATGAGATCGAATATGTTTGCCAATACGTACATGCAAATGTATGTCTTCACTGTTTAAAAGTAGAACCTGAACTCTGAGTGCATGTGCTTGTTTGGATAAGGTGCCAGGCACCACGAGGAATAAAGGAATGTTGCTTTCTAATACCACACTGGAGTTAGAGAGCTTTCTTCCTGGGTTTCAGACGGCAAACGTAAGCTGCCCATGCTCAGCCCCCCTGCACCCCACACAGCAAGCAAGGAAGTGCTGGGCAGGGCCTCCATCTGAGACACCAAACAAGGAAAGATCCTGCAGAGCCGCTGGCTTCAGCTGAGCACCCAGATCACACACACAAGTCCGTGGGCAAGGCAAGCTGCACAGCAGGAGCTGTGGGCAAGGCTGAGCTGCAGCCCCGGGCTCCTCCAATGCAGTCGAGCAGGGGTTAAGTACCTTGGCCTGGGCTTAAACAGAGCCCTGAGCAAGGAGATGGACAGCCTGCGAGTGCGGTCTCGTGCAGGGTGCTCTGGATGTGAAAAGCCTGCAGCAGAGCTCACAGCTCCCTGCACACCAGTGCTAGGAGGGGCTCCCTACGATGCACTTAGAACCTGGCTTGAAGCAGCACTACGGTAGCAAGACGTGCACCAAGGTCATCCTGCAGGCAGGTTCAGGCTGAGGACACTTGGCATCCTCTGCCCTGCACGATTCAAAGGAACCTGGCTGCATGCAACAGAGGTGGCAGCGCCCTGCTCTGCACCCAAGGTAAGTGCCCTTCATCGCTTGGCAGAGAAGCAGCAGGGATGTTTCTTTTCCGTCTGAATCTCCAGTTGAAGCAGTACTGGAAAACACAAAGTCTAGCACCGGTCTTGGAAAGTCATGAAAAAAGGGAAAAGGAAAGCAGGATCTGCCTCACCTTGCGTTAGAGTGGAGACAGCTGTCAGGACTTCAAAGGGAGCAACTCAGAAAGTAACTGGACTGCAGAAGAGGAGAAGAAGTCTGGAAAGCTCCAGGTGAGCAGTTTGGGTTCCTGAGCCCTGGATGAGCCCATTTTGGCCAGAATTTACACAGAAACGTGGGCCACAAACAGGGTATGAGTCTCAGATGTACCCGATTCCTCAAAGTCCCTGCTCCCAGTAGCAATTGCCTCTCTGTATTTTCTTTTTAACTCAGGGGACAGATTTATTCTCATTACACTGAACAGATTCGAATTATTCTAATGACCTCTTTTTTTTTTTCTCTCTTTTTTTTTTTTTCTTTTCTTTTTTTTTCCTTTCCTCATAGCTCTATGTGCTTTTACCCATTCCCTGACGCTTTGTATGACTGTTCCTGTGCTCCTCTGCCTCCTGCCAGCTGGACAGGGAGTCAGAAGAGAAGAGTCAAAGGGCAGTTCAGAACCAATGCTGCTTTACCCCAAGCAGGATCCTGGTTCTGGCTCCATCTGCTGCCCAGCACAGCAGGTTGATTGAGCCTGATAAGGTGCAATGAGGGGAGCAGCTGTATCAGGGTATATTGCAGTCCAAAGGGACACAGGAAGGGGCTGAAGCCAGGATAATGAAGTGAGCAGAGGAAATCAGCATGCTCTACTGACCTGCTGGCTCTTTAATACAGCACAGCTGGAACTATGCTTCTCCCTCTCCTTCTAACCAGCAAGTTACAAAAATTCCTGCCTTCCTCGACTCATCTAATGCCTCCAAATTGATAACTTTCATTTCCATCCCCAGCCCTTAAATTCCTTCAGGGCAGGCACGTCCAACTCACAGCCCAGCCCATACTGCAGCCTGCCCCCTGCAATTCCCTGTCCAGTGGCATGCACTCATCATTCAGCAACAACCAAACACCGGTGTGTGATTCACACTGTCTGAGTTGAAATCAGGACACGGAAAGGGTGCAGCAGAGAATTCACTGCTCCACACATTAATGAAAGTTATATACGTTGGGTGAAACCAGTCTCTGCGCAGCTTTTTACTGCCTTAAAAATCAGCCTACCCTGAATTGACTCCAAGAATACTCTGTCACCCTCAGGTCATCTCAAATGTCTCCCAGATGAGAAGCATTCGCTGATATTGTTAAAAATTTCTCTTGGTCTGCATCAAGAGTCACTGCTGCTGGCCCAAACCGATGGCTGGGGGACACAGGCACTTGCTTTAGGATTAGTTTTGAGCCGCCCTGTTGAAATACAAACCATCTGCTGGGTTGGACTTTGCTTCATTTCACCACACAAGCCCTTGGGGCTCCGTCCCTCCTATGTCCCCGTGATGCCCTTTTCCTTCCAGCCAAATTCTCATGGCTGGATCCTTTGGTGACCTCTGGAAGCTGCCAAGTGCAGGATTAAGGTTCCTAGAGGGAAACCTCATCAGAGGGGGGAAAGTTGCAGGACGTGGCTTAATCTCAGTCTAACCTCAAATGCAATTCCTTCTGCAAGTGCTCAGGTGCTTCAGAAATTGGGAGAACTCCTCCAGTGCACGAGCTGAGGGTCTTGGTGTGCACCCGAGTGCCACAATGGGGCTTTTTGAGACCTCCCTCTCATGTCCCTCATCTCTCCAAGAGATTTGCTTCCCTCCCTGCTCCACATTGGCAAATGATGACAGGGACAGGAAATGAAACATGCAGAAACCCCGCTGCAGAGCAGCTCTAATCACAGACCCCAAGCGGAACAAGTGCCACAAGCAGCACTTTGAGACAGCGCTGGATGCCCAGAACTGCTTCAAAAACCAGAGGTTCAGAAGGCTCACACCTGCCTGTGCCGGTTCCCCAGGCCAACGATCACAGCACCAACACCTCCTGACCTTTAACCGAGGTTTGATGGCTTCTTCATGGATCTGAACCCCCCCCCCGAGCCCCCTAAAGCTGTTGCAATTGCCTTGAGACACGTCCCCTCCCAGCCCTGCTACAGGCCAACGCTCAATAGCAGCAACAAGAACAGGGATGGAAGGAGCCACCTCTGTCAACTCTAAAGATTACCTTTAAAATCTTGGTCCCAGAGCCATTAATTTGGGCCAAACCCAACAAACAACACTGCTGGGACCAACAAGACTTACACCAACCTCAGGCTTCAGGATGCCAGGGCACAGGCCTGGGGCCTCTGCTGGCACCATTCACCAGCTGCAGCTGCACCAGGCTGCAATGTGAGGCTCTCTGGGGATATTTGCAATCTGGGGCCCAACTGAGCTATTCAGGGTATCAGTGAAGGAGATTTGATATCTCTTGGGGCAATTTATGCTTGGATGGTGTAATCTGAGACAGGGCAAAGGAGATTTGACACACAAATAGGCAATCCAGGGATGCAGAGTGTATAACGTGGTACACTAGGAGTCGGAGTACCCAGAAGGCAGTTTTGGCCCCTGTGGAGCTATTCAAAGCACCAGGACTGCAGCACGGGACCCACAGTGAGAAATGTGGAGCTCAGGACATCTCTGGGAGCTGAAGCTGGGGTCCAGTGAGGTGACAAGAGCTTGGTTGAGGGCACTTGAGGCTCCTCTTGGGCACCTGGGATGACATTTGGAGATCCTAGGGCTGCAATTCAGGGCCCATGGGGACACTCTGGGGGTACAAGGGATGACTCCTGGGGACACTGCAGGGGATCTGAGACTCCGTAGCTGAAAGCGCGACATTTCTGCAGGGACCCAGCCACCTGACAGTCATCCCAAAGCCTCCCCACTGCCCCACAGAGCTGCCTCCCATCCAATGCTATCCCACAGAGCCACCACCATGACCCACTGCCAAAAGTCAACCATTTTTTGTATGCAAATGCCATTCCGGCAGGTACAGAGAAGAAATCTGGCAGGTGGAAGGGGTTGTACAGGAGTCAACAGCTGTTTTGGGGGGGTGACAGCCAGACCAGGGACACAGCCATCACTCGGTCCAGCGGTGGCCACAGTGCGGGGCTGTGCAGACATAGTAGAGCCTCATGGCATCCTGAAGAGTAGGGGGAGGCAGTGGTCACAGGAGAGGGATAGGAAGGGGTGGCAACAGCAGCTGGGAGGCTGGGGGACTTGGGGGTGGTGCCTCACCTCAGCTCTTGCACTGTGCGACTGGAAGAAAACAGCTTCCTTGTGCCCACACCTGGGGGAGAGAAAGGAAAGCAGTGACACAGGAGGGACGTGGAACCCCTGCGTGGGGCAGGAACCACAGGAGGGGATGTTAAATAACCCCATAGGGAAGTAAAGGAGCTGTGAGGAGAGTACTGGTGATGGACAGCATATAGCAGAGCCCTGCAGCAGGAACATGGCAGGGATACCATGCCCCCGACACTGGTAAAGTTGGAGCCCAGGGGGAAAGCAGCAGGGCTGAGGACATCTCTCGGCCCCAAGGGAGCCCCTCACATTCCTGCAGGGGCTCCTGGTCCCCACAGGGATCCCCAAGTCCTCCTCACTTCTGGCAGGGATGGTCCTCAGTGCGCGGCAGCGTAGGGTCCTGGGAGACATCAGCGATGATCTGCGTGAGCTCACTGTGAGGAGACACCCAGATTGTTAATCAGCCTCCTAACGAGCCTCAAGATAGTTAACGACCCTGTCATCTTCCTCATTATGTTCTTATTATTTGCTCTTGAGTTGTTCCACCTTAACTGCCTTCTCCTTATCAATTACTCTCTATTTATTCCACAATCAATCTTACTAACAATTCCAACTGTTCCTTTATGATTCTTATTAACTGCCTATGAATATATATCCCCTATTAATTTTCTCCATTAATTGCCCTCTGGTCATCTTCCCTTATTACCTATCCTTATTAATTACTCCCCATTTACACCTTGATCACCGTTATTAACCCAATCATTCCATTATCATCCTTACTATGAACTGATCCACTTTGTTCACTGCTCTCCAGTCAGCCTGCCTTATTACCTCTCACTACCGAGCCACCCGCCAAGCACTTTCCTCACTTAATTACCCCCTCGTTAACAACCCCCACCAATCCTTTTGAAATTGCAGCCCCCCCCCCCCCCCACCCCGTTCACCAGCCTCCACCGATACCCAGAACAGGAACGGCCAATGTGCCGAGGTGGGAGGATCGAGGGGAGGACTTTAGGGGCTGTCTTGTCGGGGGGACGAAGGAGGGGATGGCAGGGATGGCAGTGGACGGCTCTGTGGGTTGGAATCAGGAGGAAGGGGTGTCGGGGGTGAGTCCCAAGGGGGTCCGCACTCACTCCACTTCATGCGTGATCTTGTTGACGTAGATGCAGCTGCTGTCGGCCTCCTGCTGGTAGTCGCAATTGCGGCACTGGGGGCAGAGATGGGAGTGGGGAGGGTCAAGGCCCGGGCCCAGCTCTGAAGGACGCGGCTCGGGGTGTGCGGGGCCCGTGGGGGTACCCGAGCCGCGGGGCCTCACCGCGTAAAGCAGCACACGGCTCTCCTTGTCCTCCTTGGGGTACAGCATGTTGTTGCTAAAGAGACGCGAATCAGCGCGGGGCCGGAACAGGGCTCGGTCCCGGTCCCGGCCCCGCTCCCGCCTCTCTCACCACTCCTGGCAGAAGCGGATCCCGACGAAACCCGGCTCAGAGGGACCCTCCGACTCCATGACGACTCCGCGCACCGCGACCGACCACGGCGGCTCCGCGGGGACAAAAAGCATCGGAGCGCGGCCGGAAGTTTCCGTGTACGCACACCGCAACCGACTACGGCGGCTCCGCAGGGTCAAAAAGCATCGGAGCGCGGCCGCAAGTCCGCGCGTGTGCCGGAAGCATCTTCCCCATCCGCCCGCGCCTACAGCTGGGCTCTTTGGGTATTATAACCTTGGAATCGTTAAGGTTGGAAAAGATAACCAAGATCTAGTCCAACCACCACCGTGCTTCCTGAGCCATGCTGCTAAGTGTCACATCTGCACATCCCTTGAAAACCTCCTGGGATGGTGACCTCACCGCTGCCCTAGGCAGCCTGTTCCAATGCCTCTCCACTCTTTCTGTGAATTTTTTTTTTCCTATTATCCAACATGAAGCTCCCCTGGCACAACTTGAAGCCATGACTTCCAGCTCTTCGCTGTTACCTGAGGAAATAGGCGACTCCCACCTTGGTACAACATCCTTTCAGGCAGTTGAGCAGAGTGATGCGGTCCTCCTGAGCCTCCTCCATATGAAGCAACCCAGTTCCCTCAGCTGCTCCCTGTAAAATTTCTGTTCCAGACCCTTTACATCTTTGTTGCACTTCTCTGGACACCCTCCAGGGCCTCAATGTCTTTCTTGTAGCGAGGGGCTCAAAACTGCATGCAGTGCTCAAGGTGTGGCAATAGCAGTGCTGAGTACAGGGGACCGTCATCCCCCTGGTCCCGCTGACTACGCTATTTCTGATAGAAGCCAGGATGCCATTGGCCTTCTTGGGCACTTGGCACAGTACTGGCTCATATTCAGTCAGCTGTCAGTTAACATTTCCAGATCCTTTCCCTCCCTGCAGCTTTCCTCTGCCCCAAACCTGTAGTGAATGCATGGGATTGTTGTGACCACAGTGCAGGACCCGACACTTGGTCTTGGTAAAGGTCATACAGTTAGACTCAGTCCACTGATCTAGCCTGTCCAGATCCGTCTGTAAGGCCTTTCTATCTCCAGGCAGATCAGTACTTCTTCCCAACTTGGTTTCATCTGCAAACTTACTGACGGAACAGTCAATCCCTCTTTCCAGATTGTCAGTGAAGATAATGGGATGCAGACGCTGAGGATGTCATCACTCCTGTAATGGGAGAACATCTCCCGCCGCTGAAGGTATGCTGCTGTGTGTGGTGCTTTCACAGCATGGCTGTGGTGCCATGTGGGCAGCAGTAGGGCTAGGCTCTTGTAGGCATAGGGTGCTGACAGACCCACAAAGCGGTTGCCAGGAGGTGTCAGCAAGGACAGGCTCTAAAGATTAAATTTATTTCAGTTGCCTTTGTGGTGGATGCATGGTTTTAGCAGAGGCAAATCTTACCTGCGGCCGGTCTTTGCAAGAAAATCAAGAGGAAAAAGAAGAGTTTTCGTTGCTACATTGGAGGCCAGGGCTGATTTAAAGACATGCTGTGCTGACGCTGAGTGGAGAGTCTGGTTTAATGACAGAAGGTACAGATAGAGCTGAGGGACTGAATGTTTTTGCTGCCTGAGTCTTTACTGAAAGGGACTCCAGGCCTCACTGCTTGGGAAGAGGGTTTAAGGAAGATGACAGAACGCACTGACAGGCATTTCATGAAAGGCCATGAGGACAAATGCAAATGTTTTCTACAGCAAGACTCAATTTCTGACCGTGGCATAGGCTGGGGCTGCCAGGCTGAGAGCTGCCCTGTGGAGAAGGTCTTGGTGGGCAATAATATGGAAAGGAAGCTGCCAGTCTGGGGAGGCCAGCAATGTGCCTCACTGGTCTGCATGCTTATTAATTGGCAGTAATTACATTAATCTTCCCCAAATTCTGTCTGTCTTACTTGTGATAGTAATTACGAAGATCTCCATATCCTTGTCTCAACCCATGAGTGAAGACTGTGGCCAGAAGATGGAGGGAAGGCATTATCTACAATGCTGCCTTCCGATTTCATATCCCCAGCGCAGGAATGATGTCAGCAAGACAGAGGGGGTGCGAGAAGGATCGAGATAGTCAGGGCTGGAGCTCCTCACCTGTCCTGAGGAGAGGCTGAGGGAGATGGACTTGTCCACCTGGAGAAGGCAAAGCAGAAGGGGATCTCATTGCAGCCTGCCAGAACCTACGAGGAGGTGATGGAGAGTGCAGAGCGTCACCATGATGCACGCTAAATGTGGTAAATGAGATAAAAGAGAACATGAAGAGAACAGAAGAGTTGGAAATATCCAAATCATTTGTCAGCATGGTATCTCTGATAAAGCAAGCAGAAGCGCACGCAGAAAACAGCATCGTGTCCTTTATGCCCTATTACCTGATGATTACCTCTTCCTCCTCTGGTCCTCGCTGGCTGAGTACTTCAGGTTCACAAATCTTCCTGACATTTCACTAAACATACGGATACCCGCTGAACATAAATCGCTGCTATCTAAACATGTATATTGCCAATTGTTTAACTTCTCCTCAAGTTTCCTATCACTCAGGTCTTGTCTATCCAGCACCAAAAATTAGTAGTCTTTTAACATAATGAGCCTATTGCTATCCTTGTCACGCTGTTCAGGAGCGGGATGTCTAACCTGTCTTTAAGTCAGGGCTCAGAGGTGTTGCAGGTGGCTGGACAGGCAAGAGCTGCAGTCTTTGTACCCATAAATTACTCCATCTACCCACTGAGCCCGTGCCAGTGTGAAAAGTCATCTAAAGGACAAGTGATGAAGACTGTCACAGACCCCTGATGAAGCAAAAAGACCCCTGGATGAACTATTAGTACTGATAAAGGACGCTAGATAACAGCAGAGACCGTGGAATAAAATCTCTACACGGAAAAAATGGTGCCCAGTGGCATTCCTTGATGCTTGCTGGGTGTTTATGGAGAACAAAGCGTGGATGTGAACGCAGTGAAGCAGTGGGTGCTGCCTCCCACCTGTGGACACAGCGGGCCGCCTCCGCCGGTGCAGATTCTTATGAGCGTGGGATGCGGGCATCGTTCACTGCTGGGGAAAAAAGGCATCGTAATGGTGGTGTTTTGCGGCAGAGAATTTGCCCTGTTAAAAAGTGTTACTGTGCTCTTTGTATCTGTTGTAGTTTCCCAGGAATTAAGAGGCATTGCTTTTGAAGGAACGACGAATGCATGCCAAGACATGAGATGAGGTTCACGGACTCAGCGCTAAGTACAACACGGGGATCCTGATACAGAAAGCCAAAGCAACTGCTGGGTAGATAATCTTACACATTGCCCGTTTAGTAAGGTCATGTAGAAACACATGAAGGATCAGCAAGATTAAATACACAGCGAAACAAACACAGGGCAATGCAAGTACAGGGGAAGATGTATTTGCTATTGGTACACACTTTGAAAAACTCTTGGTATGGCAAATCACGGACACTCCATTAATAGCATTTTGTTATTTCAGTGGATGAAGAGGTGCTGATAATCTCAGTGTTTTTAGGCAGAGCATCACTGTCCTACCACAGGCACCACACTTCTCTAGGCTCCAGTTACAACTTGCTACCTGAGAAAAGAGGTGGACACCCTCCTCAGGATCATCTTCTTCCAGGCAGTTGTACAGAACAGTGAGATCTCCTCTCAGTTCCTTTTTCTCCATATTAAACAACCTCTAACAACCTTTCCCTGGCGACTCCTATGTGTGAATTTCCGATGCAGGCCAGGAAGTTGTTCATATTGACCGAGTGGACCCCCAGGTCCGTCCTGCCAGGCACCTTTCCAGCCACTCTTCCCCAAGCCCTTACAACTTCATGGGGTTGTTTTTGTCCAAGTGCACCAACCAGCACTTACTCTTGCTGATTGGACTTGGCCAACTGCGACCTATCCAGATCCCTCTGCCTTCCTTACCTTTAGGCAGATCAGTAGGTCCACCTAACTTGGTATTGTCTGCAAACTTAATAAGAGAGCGCACTCGTTACCCTCATCCACACCACTGATAAAAACATTAAAGAAAACTGGTCCCAAAACGTAGCCCTGTTGGCACAGAGAAGCACACTAGGAGATATTGACATCCTAATGAAGAAAATCAGAGAGAAAAGCTTCCATGAAATGCTCTATTTCTGGATAGCCAAATTTTCCCTTATATCATCACACCTTCTTTACCTTTCCACAGCAGCATACATATACATATGTAGGTACATACAGTTATAGGTATAGGGAAATGTACGCCAGTCACTTAACAAAGCACCTTTCCCACCAGCACTCTCACTGGGGAAACTCATCTGAGCAATTTCTGTATTTCTACTGTCTTTGGATTGGGTCTTTCCCCCCCCCCCCCCCCCCCCCTTTGTTGTCTTCCTTGTGCTGACAAAGTACTCCAACAAGTCCTTCTGGCTGCCCTCCCCATCTCTGGATAATTCCATTGCAGCTCAGCGTTGGCATTAGCGGCTCCATTCCTGCACCAACAGGCCAAGTCTCCATCTGTTTCCAGGGCAGTCTGTTCCCCTTCTGCACACTCTGCACTTCCTTCTGCTGTTTGAAATCCTCATTCAGGGGTCCTTGTTCATCCATGACGACCTCCTGCCAGGCCATGCTGGAGTCCCTTCATGTCAGACAGGCGCCTAAGTTACTTGACTCTGAGAACACTGAAGATCCAAGATAGACCCACTGAAATCTGCCTTCCTGCACAGCCCAAGTTCATATTCAGCTAAATGAAATCAACACTCCTGCAGGCAGCTGTGATCATGAGGTTACTCCACGCTAGCTGTGCTGCAAAGCATGAGAAGTACACCCAACTGGGTTGCAACCACAGATACTAATCTCCTTCACAGGGTTGGACGGTCGCTACAAGTGCTTTAAAAGGGTAGGGAATCTTTCTAGGGATAATGCAAGTTTCCAGGCATATTTCTGACTGCAGCTGGAGGTCTCCTTCCCTGGGAACGACAGTAAGCTCTCTCCATTCTACGAATCCCAAAGGAATGGGAGTCCTTCTTGCCCTGTGGATACCTTAACATGAGTGAAACCACCTGGACTGATCTCTCACTTTGTGGGCTTCCAGTCACTTGGCAGACAGTGCCCACGGAGAACTCGTGGGAGCTCCAGACAACTCCATATTCCTTCCCTGGAGGATATCCTCTGTGCTGCCACACGTGGGACTGCCACGAGGATGTACCTCAGTGACCATTCACCATCTCTGCTATTACTGGACAGCAACAGATTACTCCTAAATCCTACCTTCAGCATCTCACAGCACACAGTACTGTGATGAGTTTTTTCTCTTCCAAATCCACGGAGCAACAAACTTCCTGTGGTGCAGCAGCTCAGCCCTGTTCTTGGTACCAGCTCTGTAAAGGAGAGCCAAGTCTTCAGGCAGCACGCTGTGGGGATCCGATTTAATAAAGCAGATGATAAGAGCACCGACCCAGAGTTTGTCAGAGCTTCAGCAGTGTGCTCTGGCAGCTCGAAAGGCAAATGGGATCCTGGGCTCCATCAGGAGAGGGGTGGTCAGCAGGGACAGGGAGGTGATCGTCCCTCTCTACTCGGCTCTTGTGAGGCCCCATCTGGAGTCCTGTGTCCAGGTGTGGAGCCCTCAGGACAAGAAAGACATGGAGATTTTGGAAAGGGTCCAGAGGAGGGCGACTGAGATGATCAGGGGGCTGGAGCAGCTCCCCTATGAGGACAGGCTGAGGGAGTTGGGCTTGTTCAGCCTGGAGAAGAGAAGGCTGCGGGGCGACCTCATGGCAGCCTATCAATACCTGAAGGGAACCTACAGCCAGGAGGGGAGTCAACTCTTCACAAGGGCTGACAATAGCAGGACGAGGGGAAATGGATCCAAGTGGAAGGAGGGAAGATTTCGGTTGGACGTTAGGGGGAAGTTCTTTACGAGGAGAGCGGTTGGGCCCTGGAACGGGCTGCCCAGGGAGGTTGTGGATGCCCCGTCCTTGGACGTGTTCAAGGCCAGGTTGGACGGGGTCCTGGGCAACCTGGTCTAAATGTGGATGTTTGGTGGCCCTGCTGGGCAGGGGGGTTGGAACTACATGATCCTTGAGGTCCCTTCCAACCTGGGTGATTCTGTGATTCTGTGTGTGATTCAGGAGTTAGCAGAGTAGAAGCTTCCTCAGTAGAAGCAGAATGAACGCAAACATTTCGCTAATAACACAGTATATGCTAATGGCAATAAAGATAGGCAGTAACTAATGTAATAAAGGTGATGAAATAAGGATGAGGTCTGCCAGGGGATAAGCACAAAATCATTTGTGGAGGGTAAATTTATCTCTATTAAGGAACATCTGTAAAATCACATTCTGAAGAGCACCTTGGAGCTCCTGTTTCCTCATGCTGTCTATGAGGGGCTTCATTGTCAGAGCACAGAACTACCACCACCAGGTACAGAGATGGAGATGGAGGAGGGCTTAATGTAGGCAAACACAGCAGTGCCGATGAACCACGGCCAGGCGAGGGAGGCTTTGTGTCGTCCGTACTCGGAGAACATCTCCAGCACATCCCAGAACATCTGCATAGAGGAGAAAAGAATAAAAAGAGAGCACACAAATGCTACACAGACACCAGTCATAACAGCCCAAGCTCCCCTAAGGCAGGAGTTTGTGCTTATTGCCACAAGCTCTGCTGCTCAGGAAAGTCCCGCAGTGTGGAGGCTTGTGGATGGCCACAGCATTCGTATGACAGTGAGAAGGGAGCACTGTGCTGTAGGCAAGAAGAAAATGAAAAAGACCTGGGCAACACATCCTGCATCAGAAGCACCAGAAATGTTCCTGGTGCCCGAGAGAGCATTGGCCATGGCTTCGGGGCAAGTGGAGGAGATGCAGCCCAGGTTGAGGAGATGTCCAGGCGGTGGTCACAGGCCACGGCTGTGATGAAGAGGCTGTAGTCCAGGAGGGCAGCCAGGCAGACGCCCAGGAAGAGCTGGAAGTGCAGGAGCTGCAACTCTTGTGTGTCTGCAAGTGTCAGGAGGGAGAACTCTGTGATGGAGCTGCTGTTGGACCTTTGTCGTCTCTGGACACGATGACCTACTTATGGAAGGAAATCTCCTGTAGGGAGATCTATGCTGAAGATGGACAGCAGACCACAGGGTTGCTATGGGGGAAAGATATGCACTGCAGTTATGGCACGGAGGTGCCCGTATCCCCAGCCCCACGGCATTTCCAGGGGTAGCTCCCTCACTCTGATGATGTCTCTGCTGCCTGCAGATGTCCCTGTATCTATCTCCATCCCCACAAGCCCTCCCTGCTGCAGACTCACAGCTGCTGCAGACTCAGCTCTGCCTTGCAGACCCCTCTTGGCAGCAGGGCACTGCCCAAGGCTATTTCAATGTGGGCAGGTGCTGAGGGCCATGCGGCACAGGCCCTGGTGACACTGGACATGCAAAGATAGTGCTTTCTAGGGGCAGAAAGGAACTCGCTGGGGGAGCGTAAGGCTTAGGATTCTCAGTGTTTTCTTGGACGTTACAGCCTCTATTTTCACTCCTTTTGATGCAAAGAAAACAGAAAGGAGAGACTCAGGAAAGGCAGACTTGAAGCAGGTAACCCCTGCATATGACTCTCATGGTGCAAAGCCCCACCAAAAATACACTGGGGTCCTGTGCAGCAGAGAATTCCCTACTCCGTGCAGCAGCCTTTGACTGCAGAAGGCTCCCGCCCAGCCTGGGGGGTTCCTTACCCACACGCTTCTCCCCACAGCCCCCTGGGCAGGCTGAGTGCTGAGCCTGGCAGGCGTCCTATGAACTCCATTGCAGCCAGATCAAGAACAACTGCGCTTGCTCAGAGGAGGTGTGGCCATATGGGTGCAGAGAGGGGAGGACAAGACAAAAGTGATGACCGGAAACTGAAAGGGCACAGAGGGAAATTCCCAATTGTTTTAAGGGGAAAACCATCACCACGACTGGGTGTCAGTGCTGGGTCAGGAGAAGCTGCGGATCGACCTGATCTCAGTGTCAAGTTGTTCCTGTTCAGGGCAAACGATGGTTCTCCAGTGGACCCTTCTGATACAAAATCCTGTCAGAGCAACACTGCTGCACACGAGGCATCGCTGGCCTCTGTAATCCCTGCCTGTCCCTCTCCTCAGGACTGCGCACTGAACGTGTTCACTGTCGAAAGGAGATTCTTCTTTATGGGCTGAGGGACATCGCTGAGAATGGGGATACAAAAGAAAACTGTCAAGCACGGTCTTTTTCACACTCAGGACACTTGTAGTGCTTGTCTCCTGCGGGGATGTGCAGGCGGGAGAGCAGCGTGGAACTCCTCTTGTAGCCCTTCCCACACTCATCACATATGTAGAGTTTGCCTCCTGTGGGGATGTGCTGGTGGGAGCTGAGGTCGGAATTGCTCCTGAAGCTCTCCTCACGCTCACAGCATTTGTAGGCTTTCTGTGCTCCGTGGGTACGCTGGTGAATCACGACTTGGGAACTGCTTCTGAAGGCTTTTGCACACTCAGGGCACTTGTAGCGTTTTTCCCCTGTGTGGATGCGTTGGTGGACCATGAGTTGAGACTTGCTTTTGAAGCCCTTTGCACACTCAGGGCATTTGTAAGGCCTTTCTCCGGTGTGGATACGCTGGTGGATCATGAGTTGGTAACTAGTTTTGTAGTCTTTTGCACACTCAGAACACTTGTAAGGCCTTTCTCCTGTGTGGATACGCTGGTGGCATTTAAACTCAAAACTGCTTTTGTAGCCCTTTCCACAAATGGAACATCTGTAGGGTCTGTCTCCCGTATGGATGCGCTGATGGGTCATGAGGTGAGAACTGGTTTTGTAGCCCTTGCCACACTCTGTGCACTTGTAGGGTCTCTCTCCTGTGTGAACGCGCTGATGGATCACAAGGTGGGATCTCCTTTTGAAGCCCTTTGAGCATTCGGAGCATTTGAACGGCCTCTCTCCAGTGTGGATGCGCTCATGGATCAGGAGGTTGGAACTGCTTCTGAAGCCCTTCTCGCACTCAGGGCATTTGTAGGGTCTGTCTTCTGAGTGGGTGCGCTCATGGTAATCGAGCTGAGAACTGCTCTTGAAGCTCTTGTCACACTTGTGACACTTGAAGGGTTTGTCTCCCGTGTGGATGCGCTGATGAACAGCAAGGTAGGAACGATCCTTTAAGCCTTTCCCACCCCCATTGCATGGGTTCTGCCCATTCTTCTGGAAGACTTCCTTGCTGCTCAGCTCTTTTGGCTGCTTTTGACCTTTGCCGCAGTCCAGGCTTTCCCTCACTTTCTTTCCTGGATATTTTCCCAGAGGCTTCCTCAAGTGCTTCCCTTGCTCCAGGCCTCCTTGGGATTCCCTTCTGGCTTTTCCAAGAGAGAGATCACCCCACAGACTTCCAGGTACACCACTCTCCTGCAGATTCTCCTTTAAATTTGTGATCCCGTCACCTGCTGGATGACAGAGGAAATTCAGAACTAGCTTACTGTGCCCAAAACATGCACCAGCTGATCCCACAGGGGCTTTTGCCAACCCCAACCTCCTCCACCACCTCACCTGGGCACACGTCTCCTGCCATGTCCTTCAGGCTGTGCACATCTGGGATCCAGGGATCTTCCCCTCCTTCAACCAGGGAGATCACCACAGGTTTAGATGCTTAAATGATAGAAATAGTGGAAATGAAAGCATTTTCTTGATTCTGGCAAAGCTGCTTATGAAATACCTCCACTATGTGTCCCCTCCCTTCTTATGAAACCACAACTAGGGCCAGAGTGACACGGGGCCAACACAGGCTGCCTAGCTTTGGAATACAGTTGGATCTTCCATCTCTGAAAATTATGCTGGGGCTTTTATTAACAAACATGACACACAGCAACGCAAGGGAAGCATGCAGGGTGCTGATCCTCCCCCTCCTGACTGATGCCAGAGTGACAACAGTGCATCTGAGTCTTCTATCAGGGCGGTGAGCATACAAACGGCTTCTGAAACTCACGCATGAAGCGTTAGTCAGTAGGTAATTTTGACATATTTAATCACTGTCCTGCTTGCAAAGACCCATCTGTACAGCCTAAGGTGCCTGGACAAGTAGGAATGGCAGCAAAGCCCTCACCCAACGAGGCTATGCACTCATACGTCTCCAGCATCACATCCCAGTACAGCGCTCGCTGCGCAGGGTCCAGCAGCGCCCACTCCTCCCTGCTGAAATACACAGCCACCTCTGCAAAGGTCACGGGCTCCTGCAAGCAAAGAGGCTCCTTGCTGCAACCACCCGTGGCCTGGGGAAACAGCTTGTTGAGGAGAGAAACCCCAGCCTCAGCAGCTTCTCTCCCCAAACGCTGGGTAAGGGCAGCTCATCCTCCTGCCCCTGCACTCACATCCCTTGCACCTCCGCCTCGCTGCCTGCTTCCCCAAGCCCCCACCTGGGATGGATGTGCTGTGGCCATTTGCTGCTCTCCTGCAGGCTGGGATGAACACAGGTGAAAGGCAGGCAGCCTGTGGGGACAAGAGGAACAGTCGGCCAGTTGTGAGGGAAAGCAGCAGCCCTCATCCAACCCAGCCCTTCCCAGCTGTGGCAGGTGAACCCAGCAGCAGCCCAGCACCACACCGCCCTTGGATTGCTGCCCCTACAGCGGGACGAGGAAGAGAACTGGAAGCAAAACAGAACCTGTGGGTTGAAATAATACCTGCTGACCAAAACAGGAGAGAAAACAGAAGCAAAAATGCAATGAAATAAAAGAAGCATGCCTACATAAATACACGCAATGCGGTTGCTCACCATCCACTGACAGACCAATGCCCAGCGAGCCTCAAGCAGCCTCTCCCCCTCAGCACCTCCCACGGCTGCCTGTTTCTAAAATTCTTTCATCACACTACTTTGTCCCCCTGCTCCTTTTTGGGAAGAAGGTGTGAGTGAGCCAGGTGATGGTGCTTAGCCCTCTGCTGCTGTCCAACCAACACACTCAGGCATCCTCTGTCTCTTGGGATGCAAATGCAAGGGGGAACGCAGAGAGCTTTTGCAGGAAATGCAATTGGAGCCCAGTGCCTGAGCCAATGCAGCAGCTTGTGTGTAAAGGGACCTTCAGCTGCAGGGAGGGCCTGAACAAAAGCCTTCGGAGGGGGCTGCACGATGAAGAATGCCTCGTCCTGTGGTTCAGGAGGTAGCAGAAGCCTCAGAACAAGCGAGCAATCAAGCTGACTGCTCACCGAACAACAGGGAGCATTAGAAGTGCCACCAGAGGAAGACCTCGTCTGTTGGATCCCCAAAGGGTCTTTGGGGGCTGGTGGGGTGGGAAATGAAAAGTACCGACTTGGAGGCTTTAGATAAGAGTCAAAAGGGAGGTGGGGGTTTTCACAACATCCTGGAATCCTTATGTGCAGAGGTGTGGAGCGGGGTCATTTCGTGTCTTGGCATGCATTCGTCGTTCCTTCAAAAGCAATGCCTCTTAATTCCTGGGAAACTACAACAGATACAAAGAGCACAGTAACACTTTTTAACAGGGCAAATTCTCTGCCGCAAAACACCACCATTACGATGCCTTTTTTCCCCAGCAGTGAACGATGCCCGCATCCCACGCTCATAAGAATCTGCACCGGCGGAGGCGGCCCGCTGTGTCCACAGGTGGGAGGCAGCACCCACTGCTTCACTGCGTTCACATCCACGCTTTGTTCTCCATAAACACCCAGCAAGCATCAGGGAATGCCACTGGGCACCGTTTTTTCCGTGTAGAGATTTTATTCCACGGTCTCTGCTGTTATCTAGCGTCCTTTATCAGTACTAATAGTTCATCCAGGGGTCTTTTTGCTTCATCAGGGGTCTGTGACAGTCTTCATCACTTGTCCTTTAGATGACTTTTCACACTGGCACGGGCTCAGTGGGTAGATGGAGTAATTTATGGGTACAAAGACTGCAGCTCTTGCCTGTCCAGCCACCTGCAACACCTCTGAGCCCTGACTTAAAGATAAATTAGTTAAAGTTAGACATCCTGAACAGTGTGATAAGGCCTTTACAAATCCAAACTCCTTGACCAGGATATCAATAGACTCATTATGAAAGACTAATTCCTGGTGCTGGACAGAGTGAAAGAAAATTGAAGGAGAAGTTAAATAATTAGCAATTTACACGGGTGGCTAGCAACAACTTATGTTTAGCTGGTATCCGTATAGTTTAATTGAGCACTGGGAAGATTTGTGAACCCGAGGTACTCAGGAACCAGGGGAGGAAAAGAGAAGTGCCAGGTAACAGGGCATAAAGGATGCAACGCCGTTTCTGCAAGCTCTCTTGCTCGCCGGGCGCCCGCCATTGCAATTGTGAATAAAGCCTGCTTCGTCAGAGATACCATCCTGATAAATTATGGGGCCATCTCCAACAGACACCATTTTGCCAGACTGGCCCTCTGCTACCATCTGTCACACGGCAACAACAGGCAGTGGAACATCAGTGGGAAGGCTCAGCCTCTACTGCCACGTCACCAACATCCGTCTCTGATGTCACGGGCCGACACAGTAAAAGAGGAGGCATTACTTTCAGAGTAGCCCTCATCAAGTGCACGACATCCTCGGCATACAAGTAACAGAACATTTTAATTTCTAATATTTCTCTTAAACCATTAAAAAAAGAGAGAGAGAGGAATAAAAATATAAAGCTGGTGAGGTATTTGACCTTGCTGTTGTGGAACAAATGCATCAGTTCTGTTTAGGAACCGTTCTGTTCTGTACAGTGGCAGTGCTTGCAATTCACAGCGAGCTCCCAAGGTATTTATCAGAGCCCTCTGATGAAAGTTTCCCCTTCTTGTGCTCCGTCCTTGACAACTGCTCACCAATGTGCATCCTGCGAAACAGCGACGGCACGGACAGAATGCGGCTGTGAAGCGAGGGATGTTTTTCTCTGGTAAGAGAGGCCTGGGGAAAGTCTGCTAAAGAGACACAGATTTTCGAGCTGAATATCTGATTGCAATTCTATCCAACTGAAAATGCCCAGGTCACGTACTGATACCAACTGGCAGCGGTGCTGCAAACATAAATGGGTGATTTTGTGTTTGTAATCTTGAAACCTGTTCTCAAACTCCTTTACCCAAACAGATCCAGACGGCCCCCTTGTGGGCCTGGGCGAGCGTTGGCACTGATCCTCCAAACCTCATGTGGGAGCTGATTCAGGGACTCCTAAGAGCCTGGAACCACACAGGTCCATAGGCATTGTGCACAGGCATCGTGCACAACCCTCCACCAGTCCTTCAAACAAGGGATTTCTTGTTACCTCACCAAATACAACCCCAGATCCAGCAAGAGATCAGAGTACAGATACGCCCGTGTTGTGTTTCTGGCCGCCTTGATGCGGGGAAGGAGGGGCAGCGTAATGAACCTTACTGTGTGAAATGCAGATTTTCTCCTAAAGAGTGTTATTCTGAGACCTGTCTTTGGCCTGGCATGATGAGTTGCACCCTGAAACTGAACAACACTTATTTCCTTGGGTATAGAATCATTGATGACCTGTCCCTACCTCAGTTTCAAGGGAGGGACATCAGCATCTTCCATTCACTGCTATGTTTTACCCGCAGCACAACACAAAATTGAGTTTTGCAAGTCATCCTGGACGATCCAGCTGTCCCTGCCTTTCCCTTCAACCCCTTTTTTCACCTTCTCAAGCAACTCAGTTATTATGAGGTAACTCACTCTTTCATACTGTACTCAACTTCCCAACACTTTGGGATACAGTCCAGGAGACTTAACTGATATCCAATGGATGTGGTTGCTAGATAAACCCACCATAAAGCCTCTAGAATACCTAAATTCCCCTCACCAAGACGTTTCTGACATTTTTCAGTGCCAGAGTCATTAACAGCAGCACTGGTCCAGGAGTTCCACCTGAAACAGGGTTGTTGGAAAGCAAACCAATTTTGATGAGATGCGTGTATGGGTTGGGGTTATCCCTGCTACAGCTTCTGAAATCACGATCCCCTATGTAACCATACTTACAATGAAACCTGACATGGCCTCACGTTTGCTTGCTGTAGGGTACACGACACACCTCTGCGAGGCACACTGCTCTTCACAGAACCAGAAATTCACGCTGCAAACCGTAATGACGCTTGGACTTGCCAGACAGGTACACGTCTCACGGCATTTGGATTAGCTTGGGGATGTTAACATGGAAAACTGGATTCGTATTTAACACTGGAGTGACAAGCAGGGTTGAAGTGGGAGACAGCAATAACCGCCCTCTGTCGGAATGGAATAGTTAAGCTTACAGCGCCTTGGAAGCAGACACGCTGACAAGCCAAATCCTTATCCCTGAATGACCTGGGTGGGCAAAACGTGGAGTTGAGACACCTATTGCACCACGGGACAGGAAATCTCTTTGATGCTCGACAACATATTTGCTTCATCTATCAATCGGAGAAAATACAAGTGTCTTGAAGAACACAACCTGTTGTCCAACTGGACCAGATACGCTTTTGGGAAATCAAACTCATGGGTGCCAACAAGTATCAGAAATGGCACTGCGAAACTGATCAGCACTTGATGTGTTGATACTCACAGAAAAGGTGGTGAGTGGCACGTGGCACTGAACTGAAGGGGAATGCTGTGTTATATTCATAACACTAACACCTCTATACGATAAGCTCGGGAGAAGACGAAAGAGATTGCAGACCAGACTTCTGAACTATTCCAATCACCCCAACCAGAAGACCAGTTCCACAGGCATTTGCCCACATCCTGGTTTCCACCCTATTTTACAGCCTTTGGGAGTGGCCAAAATGACTGGTGCAAATTGGGATGACCTTGTTAATTGCATTTGTATTCTTGATGGTTGGCGTGGTTGCTGTTAGATGCACGATCACTTGGCTACTTTCTTCTGCCTCTTCTCTCTCTACTCCTTCTCTGCTCGTTATGTTTGAATCACTACTGATGATTAGGCTCTTTCCGCCAGACTTGTAAGATGGCAAAAGGAAAAATGGCTTACAAATATTGAACTTATGATTTTAAGTACTCTCCTATTTTTACTGACTAGGATAGTCATGGGTGATATCATTTCCAGAACACCTTTTTTTCCCTTCCCTTCCCTTCCCTTCCCTTCCCTTCCCTTCCCTTCCCTTCCCTTCCCTTCCCTTCCCTTCCCTTCCCTTCCCTTCCCTTCCCTTCCCTTCCCTTCCCTTCCCTTCCCTTCCCTTCCCTTCCCTTCCCTTCCCTTCCCTTCCCTTCCCTTCCCTTCCCTTCCCTTCCCTTCCCTTCCCTTCCCTTCCCTTCCCTTCCCTTCCCTTCCCTTCCCTTCCCTTCCCCTTCCCTTCCTTTCCCTTCCCTTTTTCTTTCCCTTCCCTTTTTCTTTCCCTTTCCTTTTTCTTTCCCTTTCCTTCCCCTTTCCCTTTCCTTCCCTTTTCCCCTTCCTTCCCTTTTCCCTTTCCTTCCCATTTCCCCTTCCTTCCCTTTCCCCTTCCCTTCCCTTTCCCCTTCCCTTCCCTTTCCCCTTTCCTTCCCTTTCCCCTTTCCTTCCCTTTTCCTTTTCCTTCCCTTTTCCCTTCCCTTCCCTTTTTCCTTTCCTTCCCTTTCCCCTTTCCTTCCCTTTTTCCTTTTCCTTCCCTTTTTCCTTTCCTTCCCTTTCCCCTTTCCTTCCCTTTTCATTTTCCTTCCCTTTTCCTTTTCCTTCCCTTTTTCCTTTCCTTCCCTTTCTTTTCTCTTGTTTTCTTTTTGTCTTCTCTCCCTCCTCTCATAATCTCTCTCTCTCTTTTCCTTTCTTACCCTCTTTTTTCGCCCTTCTCCCCTCATTCCTTCTCTTCCATCACTCTACCTGCTATGTTCAGATCGCCATATTCTCGAGGTGCTCAAGCCACAGTCGTGGCCTAATGAAAAACACCGTCTGACTTTCTGTGACACGTGTGGCATGTCTCCAACACCTCCGAGACCCAGCACTGCCATGACGACAAATCAAAGTTTGCAAGGCACAGGATCCTGGGAGATAACTTCCTCCAAAAACCAGGCTTGCTTTCCAGCAAGACAGCTTTTGCTACAGATTTATTTTACGTTGAATTTCTTATTGCAAACCTGCTCGTTTATGATTTTGGAACAGCGTAGCTGCAAACACAGCAGGCACAAAGGGGTGCACGACCACCTACATTCCTCCTGCACCACTGGTTGAGCTCAGTGCTTGAACTCTTTGAAGCAGACTGGCGTTCTCTTTCCTCTGCCCACCACTTGGTCTCTCATTTTCTCCATTTCCCCTCTTTTCTTTCTTTCTCTTTTTCCTGCCTTCTTTTACTCAGTTCTTTAGTGGCCATTTCCTAAATCCGATAGGGAAGTAATACTGGTGCCAAAGTCGTCTCGATCCACATCATTCATTGTTCTTAGAAAGTCGCCCAGCCTTGCCATGAAATACTTAATTGTTTTTAGAAAGCCGTGTAATTTTACATCAAGCAGTTGACTGCCTGCTGTTAGAAAGTTCACTAAGTCCTTTCATACTATTCCTCTCATAAATTGCCTTGTGTTATTCCTCTGAGTCACTGTCTGACTCCGCTGTGCCAGCAACTCCTGCCATGCAGGGAGCGCCCTGTTTGGGAGACGGGACAACTCCACCTTCCTCACCATCCACAGAGAGGGATGGCAGAAGACGAGCACCTTTCTCCTTCAGCACAGCAACACCAGGCCCGTAGCAGCGAAAGCCACGGCGCGCCATGCCAGCCTTGGTTGGACTGCGCTTCCACACCCGCCACGCAGTCTGGATTTGGCACCTTCCGCCCGTCGGCTGTTCAGGCCGATGAAAGACGGGCTGACTGTGTGGGCAATGGTTTCCTAGCAACAACGCCGTCACAGCAGCTGCAAAAAATCTGCCGGTGCAGATTTTTACGAGCGTAGCGTGCAGGCTCTTGTTAATTGCTGGCGAAAATGCATCGGTAATGGAGCTGACTACGCTGAGAAGGAGTATTTTGTAGCTGAGAATTCGCTCCACCAGACTGTGTTACTGCGCGCTCTGCATCTATTACAGTTCCAATGGGAATAAAAAGGAGGTACGACTTTCAGAGCGACCCACGCGTATCGCTATCACCGCTGTCACTTCATTCTTCCTCTCCTCTCCTCCTTCTCTCTCACTCAACAGCTTTTGTCCCCCGCCACGCGTTCCTCTTTGCTTCCGACACCCCCGAGGCGGTTCGGACCCGCAGCGCCGCGCTCACCGGGGGCCCCGCGCTCACCGACCGAACCCGCACGCACCCACGGTCCGTCCTCCGCCGCTCGGACATCCCCGCTCACCGCAGCGCCGTCCGTGCGCTCCGTGCGGTGCCGCAGCCGCTCCGAACGCCCCCAGCGCCGCCGCCGCCCCGCGGGAGGAGCTGAGCCCGGTCCGGCCCCGCGGCCGCGAGAGCTCGGGGGGTTGGGAAGGCTGGGGGGAGGAGGGGGGGAGGAGGGGGGGAGGGAGGCGCTCCGGAGCCAGCGCTCCTTTTCCCGGTGGATGATGCTGCCGAGCCTGGTGAACTCACAGCGCCTGTATTTCAGCGGCAAAGGAAGGACGAGAGGAAATGGAGCGGCACGGGGAGCGGAGACCTCCAGGATTGCGCTCGGGGCCACAAGAGCTGTGGCAGCGTTACGAGGACAAGAAGAGCTGCCCGTGTTCTAGCAGCTTGAAAGAAAAAGGGTTCAGTATGGCTTCACGTGGTGCTGCGTTCCTGTTTGCAGCCAGCCCAGAGACTGCATCACCAGAAACCAGGATGAGGAGCAATCACTGGAACTGGGGAAGGCACCCCACGAGTCCAAGGGGCAGCAACGACGAGCCTGCACCCAGAAACCAGACGGTGTGTCTGAGAGCTTTGTCCAGACACTTCTTGAACTGCAGAAATCTCACTTCCCCGAGGAGACTCTTCCAGCCTGTTCCACAACCGGCTTCCCAGAGAAGGGAGAACCTTTTCCCCATATCCAACCTGACCCTTCCCATCACAGCTCCATGCCATTCCCTTGGGTTCTACCGCTGCATCAGAGAGGCATCAGAGCCGCCTCTCTGCTCCCCCTCCTGACGAAGCTGTACGCCAAGGCAAGGTCTCCCCTCAGTCTCCTCTAGGTTGAACAAAACCGAAGGGACCAAAGGGGCTGCTCCTCATATGTCTTCCCCTCTACACCCTCCATCGCCTTTGCAGCCCTCCTTCGGACCCTCTCCAATATTTTTATGTTCTTTTTGTTACGTGGTGCCCAAAACCGCACACAGCACTCAAGGGGCAGCCGCACCACTGCAGTGTAGATGGGGACAGTCCCTTCCCCCAGCCGGCTGACCCTGCTATGGTTGATGGCCATAGTTGGCCTTGCTGGCTGCCTGGACACCCTGTTGACTCTCGTTCAACCTGCTGTCGATCAAAAGCCCCCGGTCCCTTGCAGTGTGATTGCTCTCCAGTGTCTCAGTCCCCGTTGTGTTTCACCCAGCAGCTGGCTGAGCACCACGCAGCCGTTTGCTCGCTCCTCCCTTCCCAGTGCGATAAGAGAGAGTTGGGAAAAAAAAACAACAACAACCGGTGGAGATAAAACTATTTACTGAAATAAAGAAAATGGGTAATGGCTATGACATATATATATATATATATGAATGCCTGTAAGTCATACAGAAGCAATTGCTCACCAGCCAACTATTGATGGCCAGCTAACCCCCAGAAGCGAGTGAGGTGAACTCCTTCCCTCTTCAGAAAACTCTTCTTAACGGCAAAAGGAAGACTAGGGAGAACGTGGCTCCCCTGCAAAGTGATGGAGGTGTGCTGGTAACGGGGGATGCTGAGAAGGCGGAGATACTGAATGCCTTCTTTGCTTCTGTCTTCAGTGAAAAAGCTCCCCCTCGGGAATCCGAGACCCTGGAGGTGAGTGAGAGGATGTGGGGAATGGAAGACCTCCCTGCAGCCAGGGAAGAGGTGGTCCGAGAGCGCCTAGGCAGCACCAACGTTCACCAATCCATGGGACCTGATGGGATGCATCCACGTGTGCTGAGGGAGCCGGCAGAGGTCGTTGCCGAACCTCTCTCCATCATCTTTGAGAGGTCTTGGAGGATGGGGGAGGTGCCTGAAGACTGGAGGACAGCCAGTGTCACTGCGGTCTTCAAAAAGGGCAAGAAGGAAGAGCCGGGTAATTATAGGCCAGTCAGCCTCACCTCTGTCTCTGGAAAGGTGGTGGAACAGCTGTGCTGGATGCCATCTCCAGACAAGTGGGAGAAAAGGAGGTGATGAGGAGCCGTCAGCACGGGTTCACCAGGGGGAGGTCGTGCTCCACCAACCTGGTGGCCTCCTATGATGTTGTCACACGCTGGGTGGATGGGGGGAGAGCAGTGGATGTAGTCTGCCTTGATTTCAGCAAGGCTTTTGATGCTGTCCGCCACGACATCCTTATAACAAAGCTGAGCAAATGTGGGGTGGATGAGTGGACAGTGAGGTGGGTTGAGAACTGGCTGAGTGGCAGAGCGCAGAGGGTCGTCGTTGGCGGTGCAGAGTCTGGCTGGAGGCCTGTGAGCAGCGGTGTCCCCCATGGCTCTGTGCTGGGTCCGGTCTCGTTCAACATCTTCATCAGTGACCTTGATGAGGGGATGGTGGCCACCCTCAGCGAGTTTGCTGATGATACGAAGTTGGGAGGATTGGCTGACAGCCTGAAGGCCGTGCTGCCATTCAGCGAGAGCTGGACAGGCTGAGAGCTGGTGAGGCCTCATCTGGAGCCGTGCGTCCGGTTCTGGGCTCCCCAGGACAAAACAGACAGGGAGCTCTTGGGAAGAGTCCAGCGCAGGGCCACAAAGATGGCGAGGGGCCTGGAGCATCTGTGCTATGGAGAAAGGCTGGGTGAGCTGGGTCTGTTCAGCATGGAGGAGAGAAGGTGGAGAGGGGAGCTGAGCCAGGTCTATCAGTATCTGAGGTGTGCGGGGCAGAATGGCGAGGCCGGACTCTGTTCAGTGAGTGGAGACAGGAAAGGGGAAACGGACACAAACTGCAGCGTAGGAAGTTCTGCACCAATGTGCAAAGGAACTTCCGTACAGTGAGGTGATGGAGCGCTGGAACAGGCTGCCCAGGGAGGTGGTGGAGTCTATGGGTCCCAACTTGTCTCTATGGGTCCCAATGTGTCTCTATGGGTCCCAATGGGCCTCAATGTGTCTCTATGGGTCCCAATGTGTCTCTGTGGGTCCCAACGTGTCTCTATGGGTCCCAACGTGTCTCTATGGGTCCCAATGTGTCTCTATGGGGCCCAATGTGTGTCTATGGGTCTCAATGCGTCTCTATGGGTCCCAACGTGTCTGCATGGGTCCCAATGTGTCTCTATGGGTCCTAATGGGTCTCAACATGTCTCTATGGGTCCCAACGTGTCTCTATGGGTCCCAATGGGTCTCTATGGGTCCCAACATGTCTCTATGGGTCCCAATGTGTCTCTATGGGTCCCAACATGTCTCTATGGGTCCCGATGTGTCTCTATGGGTCCCAACGTGTCTCTATGGGTCCCAATGTGTCTCTATGGGTCCTAATGGGTCTCAATGTGTCTCTATGGCTCCCAGTGTGTCTCTATGGGTCCCAATGTGTCTCTATGGGTCCTAATGGGTCCCAACGTGTCTCTATGGCTCCCAACGTGCCTCTATGGGTCCTAACATGTCTCTATGGGTCCCAATGTGTCCCTATGGGTCCCAACGTGTCTCTATGGGTCTCAATGTGTCTCTGTGGGTCCCAACGTGTCTCTATGGGTCTCAATGGGTCTCAATTTGTCTCTATGGCTCTCAAGGTGTCTCTATGGGTCCCGATGTGTCTCTATGGGTCCCAACGTGTCTCTATGGGTCCCGATGTGTCTCTATGGCTCCCAATGTGTCTCTATGGGTCCCAACGTGTCTCTATGGCTCCCAATGTGTCTCTACGGGTCCCAATGGGTCTCAACGTGTGTCTATGGGTCTCAATGTGTCTCTATGGGTCCCAGCGTGTCTCTATGGGTCCCAATGGGTGTCTATGGGTCCCAATGGGTCTCTATGGGTCCTAATGGGTCTCAATGTGTCTCTATGGCTCCCAATGGGTCTCTATGGGTCCCAATGTGTCTCTATGGGTCTCTATGGGTCTCAACGTGTCTCTATGGGTCCCAATGTGTCTCTATGGGGCCCAATGTGTCTCTATGGTTCTCAATGTGTCTCTATGGGTCCCAACGTGTCTGTATGGGTCCCAATGTGTCTCTATGGGTCCTAATGGGTCTCAATGTGTCTCTATGGGTCCCAACGTATCTGTATGGGTCCCAATGTGTCTCTATGCGTCTCTATGGGTCTCAACATGTCTCTATGGGTCCCAACGTGTCTCTATGGGTCCTAACATGTCTCTATGGGTCCCAATGTGTCTCTATGGGTCTCGATGTGTCTCTCTGGGTCGCAACGTGTCTCTCTGGGTCCCAATGTGTCTCTATGGGTCTCAATGTGTCTCTATGGCTCCCAATGTGTCTCTATGGGTCCCAACGTGTCTCTATGGTCCCACTGCTCACTGCAGCATCTGCCCATGGAGGTGGTGGAGTCTCCTGCGCTGCAGATGTTCAAGACCTGCCTGCATGCCGAGCTGTGCGACCTGCTGGAGGAACGGCTTGGGCAGGGGGTTGGACTGCATGAGCTCTGCAGCTCCCTGCAACCCCTGCATTCTGGGATGCTGTGATTCTTCCTAGTGATGTCACATGCAATGGAATACCCTTTGGACAGTTTGGACATATGAGATATATACACATATCATTAATATTTCCTTTATCTTCCTGGTCCGAATTGGGACAGAGGAGAGCAGCTGACTGTTCCCAGCAGAGCAGGCAAGGCTGAGCAGGGCAGGGCACTTAGCCCTTCCCTTGCACTGTGGCATGCCCAGGGTGAGCAAACAGAGAAGGCAGAGCTCAAAACATAACCTACCATTTGTGGCTAAACCACAGCAGGCTTAACCTGGCAGCAGCTCAGCACCACGCAGCTCTTTGCTCACTCCACTCCCTCCCAGTGGGATGGGGGAGTGAATCGGAGAAAAATATCTGTGTAACTCATGGGTTGGGACAAACTATTGACTAACATAAAGGAAAGGATAATAATTATGATGATCTGTGTGTCATGGGATCATAGGTGGTCCAGCTGTTGGACAGACCGACCAGAGGTGAAGCGTTGCTGGACCTGCTGCTCACCAATGCAGAGGAAAGCATTAATGGTGTTAAGGTTGGAGGCAGCCTGGGTTGTAGCGACCACGGCCTGGTCGAGTTTGTGGTCTTGAGGGATGTGGGCCTGGCAAAAAGTGGTGTCAGGACCCTGAACTTTGCAAGAGTGAACTTTAAGCTGTTCAGTGGACTGCTGGCTGAGATCCCCTGGGATGCTGCCTTGAAAAACAAAGACGTTGAGGAGAGCTGGCTATTCTTCAAGGATGCCTTGCTGAGAGCACAAGAACTCTCCATCCCTGTGAAGAGGAAAGCGGGCAGAGGAGGTAGGAAGCCGGTGTGGCTCAGTAAGGACATGCTGGGGGTGCTGAGGGCCAAGAAAGGTGTATACAGGCTGTGGAAACAAGGCCGTGTCACTTGGGAAGAATACAGGGATGCCGTCCGGGCTTGCAGAAGTGCGATCAGGAAAGCCAAGGCGCAGGCAGAACTGAACTTGGCGAGGGACGTGAAAAACAACAGGAAGAAGTTGTACAGGTACATTGGCCACAAGAGATGTGCCAAAGTGCCAATGTGGCAAATGGAAAAGGAGAACTCGCTTCGACGGACAACGAGAAGGCTGAGGTACTGAACGACTTCTTTGCCTCAGTCTTCACTGGTGGACAGGATTCCAGAACTTCTCACGTTCCTGAGCCCTGCAGCCCTAAACCTCCAGGTGGGGACCGGGGTGACAAATCCCCCCCCGCTGTGAGGGCAGAGCAGGTCCGAGACCGCCTCATGAGACTGAATGTGTACAAGTCTATGGGGCCGGATGGCGTGCATCCCACTCGCAAGGGGAACCTGCGCTTTAAACCCTATCGCGACCCCTGCAGCAAACAGGAAGCAAAATCCTCCTTGAACATCCTCCGTCCCTGGGGCACCTTGGAAAAGGGCTCCAATCAGCAGCCTTTAATTGCCTTCAGCTTCCTTTGGAAGGCTTTCCACAACCCCACGATAGCGGAGTAGCCAGATCCTAGGCTGCAGCAAGGGAGGATTTGCTGAAAGGCGCCAGCCGTCGGCACAGAAGTCAAGGGCAGAAGCTGCTCCCCGTCAGAAGCACTCAGGCAGGCAGGGATCTTCGGTCAGATCCCCTTGCCTCCACCGCCAGCCCTTCGGTGAGGGCTGGGAAGGGCTGGATCCCGGCTCCAGGCTTTCTGTCATTCGGGAGCACTGCGTGCACCGGAGCTCACCTGGGTTGGCCGTGCCTTTCTTACCGGGTGAAGAAGCAGGCTGCGAGCCGTGGCACAGCATTGCCATCCCTTCGCATCAACCCCACAGGGCAACCCCTGACCCTTCACCTTAACCCAGAAGACTGCCTCTCAGTGCTGCCCCAAAAGGTCCTCCTCGACCTGAATCCAAAATGCTAACGCTCCACCTCCCATCAATCTTCAATCGGCACATGGCCGGGAAGCGCAGCTCCGCAGCACCGCGCTGAGCACAGCAGCCTGCAGGACGGCGCCGAAGGAACCAGGACACGGCATCACACCAAAGGAAAAGCTCCGTCCCAGCCCACGCAGGGACAGGCTGGCAGGGCTGCGCCACAGAGGGGCGCCTTCTGAGTGCCACGACCTGGGAGCACAGCAGCGCCGCGATGGCAGCTTGGCGGACCTGAGCTGCAGAGATGCTGCATAGGAACCGATAGAAACCCATAGAAAACCACAGAGACCCATAGACCCCATTGGAACCCATAGCGACCCCATTCACCCCGTTGGGACTCACAGGGACCCATAGGAACCCATAGACCCCATAGAGACCCCATAGACCCCATTTTCCCCATAGGATCCCATTGAGACCCCATAGACCCCATTGGGACTCATTCGAAACCATAGAGTCCCATAGACCCCACAAGGACCCATAGAAACCCCATAGAACCCATTGAGACCCATGGGAGCCATAGAGACCCATTGGGACCCCATAGAGATCCATTGGGACCCATTGAGACCCCATAGACCCCACTGGGACCCATAGGAACCCATAGACCCCATAGACCCCATAGATACTCATAGGGACACATTGAGACCCCATTGACCTCATTGGGGCCCATAGGAACCCATAGAGACCCCATAGACCCCATAGAGACCCCATAGACCCCATTGGGACACATAGGGACCCATAGAGACCCCATAGACCCCATAGGGACCCATAGAGACCCCATAGACACCATTGGGACCCATGGGAACCCATAGAGACCCATAGAACCCATTGGGACCCCATAGAGATTCCATCGACCCCATTGACCCCATAAGATCCCATTGAGACCCCATAGACCCCATTGGGACTCATTCGAAACCATAGAGTCCCATAGACCCCACAAGGACCCATAGAAACCCCATAGACCCCATTGAGACCCATGGGAGCCATAGAGACCCATTGAGACCCCATAGAGACCCATAGGGGCCCATTGAGACCCCATCGACCCCACTGGGACCCATAGGAACCCATAGACCCCATAGACCCCATAGAGACTCATAGGACCCATTGAGACCCCACAGACCCCATTGGCACCCATAGGAACCCATAGACCCCATAGACCCCATAGAGACCCCATAGACCCCATAGAGACCCATTGGAACCCATAGACCCCACAGACCCATAGAGACCCACAGGGACCCATAGAGACCCCATAGATCCCATTGGGACCCATTGGAACCCATAGAGACCCCACAGACCTCATAGAGACCCCATAGACACCATAGAACCCATAGAAACCCCACAGGGACCCCTAGGGAGCCATAGGGACACATTGAGACCCCATAAACCCCATAGGATCCCATAGGAACCCATAGAGACCCCAGAGACACCATAGAACCCATAGGGACCCATCGAGACCCCATAGACCCCATAGGGACCCATAGAGACCCCATAGACACCATTGGGACCCATTGGAACTCATAGAGCCCCATAGAACCCATAGGGACCCCATAGAGATTCCATCGACCCCATTGACCCCATAGGATCCCATTGAGACCCCATAGACCCCATTGGGACTTCTACGAAACCATAGAGACCCCTAGACCCCATAAGGACCAATAGACCCCATAAGGACCCATAGACCCCACAGACCCCATTGGGACCCTTAGGAACCCATCGAGACCCATAGACCCCATTGGGACCCATTGGGACTCATTGAGACCCCATAGACCCCATTGGAACACATTGGAACCCATAGCGACCCCATACACCCCGTTGGGACTCACAGGGACCCATAGGAACCCATAGACCCCATAGACCCCATAGAGACCCCATAGACCCCATTTTCCCCATAGGATCCCACTGAGACCCCATAGACCCCATTGGGACTCATTCGAAACCATAGAGTCCCATAGACCCCACAAGGACCCATAGAAACCCCATAGACCCCATTGAGACCCATGGGAGCCATAGAGACCCATTGGGACCCCATAGAGATCCATTGGGACCCATTGAGACCCCATCGACCCCACTGGGACCCATAGGAACCCATAGACCCCATAGACCCCATAGACCCCATAGAGACTCATAGAGACCCATTGAGACCCCACTGACCTCATTGGGGCCCATAGGAACCCATAGAGACCCCATAGACCCCATAGAGACCCCATAGACCCCATTGGGACACATAGGGACCAATAGAGACCCCATAGACCCCATAGGGACCCATAGAGACCCCATAGACCCCATTGGGACCCATGGGAACCCATAGAGACCCATAGAACCCATTGGGACCCCATAGAGATTCCATCGATCCCATTGACCCCATAGGATCCCATTGAGACCCCATAGACCCCATTGGGACTCATTCGAAACCATAGAGTCCCATAGATCCCACAAGGACCCATAGAAACCCCATAGAACCCATTGAGACCCATGGGAGCCATAGAGACCCATTGAGACCCCATAGAGACCCATAGGCACCCATTGAGACCCCATCGACCCCACTGGGACCCATAGGAACCCATAGACCCCATAGACCCCATAGAGACTCATAGGGACCCATTGAGACCCCATTGACCTCATTGGGGCCCATAGGAACCCATAGACCCCATAGACCCCATAGAGACTCATAGGGACCCATTGAGACCCCATTGACCTCATTGGGGCCCATAGGAACCCGTAGAGACCCCATAGACCCCATAGAGACCCCATAGACCCCATTGGGACACATAGGGACCCATAGAGACCCCATAGACCCCATAGGGACCCATAGAGACCCCATAGACACCATTGGGACCCATGGGAACCCATAGAGACCCATAGAACCCATTGGGACCCCATAGAGATTCCATCGACCCCATTGACCCCATAGGATCCCATTGAGACCCCATAGACCCCATTGGGACTCATTCGAAACCATAGAGTCCCATAGACCCCACAAGGACCCATAGAAACCCCATAGAACCCATTGAGACCCAAGGGAGCCATAGAGACCCATTGGGACCCATAGAGATCCATTGGGACCCATTGAGACCCCATCGACCCCACTGGGACCCATAGGAACCCATAGACCACATAGACCCCATAGAGACTCATAGGGACCCATTGAGACCCCACAGACCCCATTGGCACCCATAGGAACCCATAGACCCCATAGACCCCATAGAGACCCCATAGACCCCATAGAGACCCATTGGAACCCATAGACCCCACAGACCCATAGAGACCCACAGGGACCCATAGAGATCCCATAGATCCCATTGGGACCCATTGGAACCCATAGAGACCCCACAGACCTCATAGAGACCCCATAGACACCATAGAACCCATAGGGACCCATCGAGACCCCATAGACCCCATAGGGACCCATAGAGACCCCAGAGACACCATTGGGACCCATTGGAACTCATAGGGACCCATAGAACCCATAGGGACCCCATAGAGATTCCATAGACCCCATTGACCCCATAGGATCCCATTGAGACCCCATAGACCCCATTGGGACTTCTACGAAACCATAGGGACCCATAGACCCCATAAGGTCCAATAGACCCCATAAGGACCCATAGACCCCACAGACCCCACTGGGACCCTTAGGAACCCATCGAGACCCATAGACCCCATTGGGACCCATTGGGACTCATTGAGACCCCATAGACCCCATTGGAACACATTGGAACCCATAGAGACCCCATACACCCCGTTGGGACTCACAGGGACCCATAGGAACCCATAGACCCCATAGACCCCATAGAGACCCCATAGACCTCATTTTCCCCATAGGATCCCATTGAGACCCCATAGACCCCATTGGGACTCATTCGAAACCATAGAGTCCCATAGACCCCACAAGGACCCATAGAAACCCCATAGACCCCATTGAGACCCATGGGAGCCATAGAGACCCATTGAGACCCCATAGAGACCCATAGGAACCCATAGACCCCATCGACCCCACTGGGACCCATAGGGACCCATTGAGACCCCACAGACCCCATTGGCACCCATAGGAACCCATAGACCCCATAGACCCCATAGAGACCCCATAGACCCCATAGAGTCCCATTGGAACCCATAGACCCCATAGACCCATAGAGACCCACAGGGACCCATAGAGACCCCAAAGACCCCATTGGGACCCATTGGAACCCATAGAGATCCCACAGACCTCATAGAGACCCCATAGACACCATAGAACCCATAGAAACCCCACAGGGACCCCTAGGGAGCCATAGGGACACATTGAGACCCCATAAACCCCATTGGGACTTCTACGAAACCATAGAGACCCCAGAGACACCATAGAACCCATAGGGACCCATCGAGACCCCATAGACCCCATAGGGACCCATAGAGACCCCATAGACACCATTGGGACCCATGGGAACCCATAGAGACCCATAGAACCCATTGGGACCCCATAGAGATTCCATCGACCCCATTTTCCCCATAGGATCCCATTGAGACCCCATAGACCCCATTGGGACTCATTCGAAACCATAGAGTCCCATAGATCCCACAAGGACCCATAGAAACCCCATAGACCCCATTGAGACCCATGGGAGCCATAGAGACCCATTGAGACCCCATAGAGACCCATAGGGACCCATTGAGACCCCATCGACCCCATTGGGACCCATAGGAACCCATAGACCCCATAGACCCCATAGAGACTCATAGGGACCCATTGAGACCCCACAGACCCCCTTGGCACCCATAGGAACCCATAGACCCCATAGACCCCATAGAGACCCCATAGACCCCATAGGGACCCATTGGAACCCATAGACCCCACAGACCCATAGAGACCCACAGGGACCCATAGAGACCCCATAGATCCCATTGGGACCCATTGGAACCCATAGAGACCCCACAGACCTCATAGAGACCCCATAGACACCATAGAACCCATAGAAACCCCACAGGGACCCCTAGGGAGCCATAGGGACACATTGAGACCCCATAAATCCCATAGGAACCCATAGGAACCCATAGAGACCCCAGAGACACCATAGAACCCATAGGGACCCATCGAGACCCCATAGACCCCATAGGGACCCATAGAGACCCCATAGACACCATTGGGACCCATTGGAACTCATAGAGCCCCATAGAACCCATAGGGACCCCATAGAGATTCCATCGACCCCATTGACCCCATAGGATCCCATTGAGACCCCATAGACCCCATTGGGACTTCTACGAAACCATAGAGACCCATAGACCCCATAAGGACCAATAGACCCCATAAGTACCCATAGACCCCACAGACCCCATTGGGACCCTTAGGAACCCATCGAGACCCATAGACCCCATTGGGACCCATTGGGACTCATTGAGACCCCATAGACCCCATTGGAACACATTGGAACCCATAGCGACCCCATACACCCCGTTGGGACTCACAGGGACCCATAGGAACCCATAGACCCCATAGACCCCATAGAGACCCCATAGACCCCATTTTCCCCATAGGATCCCATTGAGACCCCATAGACCCCATTGGGACTCATTCGAAACCATAGAGTCCCATAGACCCCACAAGGACCCATAGAAACCCCATAGAACCCATTGAGACCCATGGGAGCCATAGGGACGCATTGAGACCCCATAGAGATCCATTGGGACCCATTGAGACCCCATCGACCCCACTGGGACCCATAGGAACCCATAGACCCCATAGACCCCATAGACCCCATAGAGACTCATAGGGACACATTGAGACCCCATTGACCTCATTGGGGCCCATAGGAACCCATAGAGACCCCATAGACCCCATAGAGACCCCATAGACCCCATTGGAACACATAGGGACCCATAGAGACCCCAGAGACACCATAGAACCCATAGGGACCCATCGAGACCCCATAGACCCCATAGGGACCCATAGAGACCCATAGAACCCATTGGGACCCCATAGAGATTCCATCGACCCCATTGACCCGATAGGATCCCATTGAGTCCCCATAGACCCCATTGGGACTCATTCGAAACCATAGAGTCCCATAGACCCCACAAGGACCCATAGAAACCCCATAGACCCCATTGAGACCCATGGGAGCCATAGAGACCCATTGAGACCCCATAGAGACCCATAGGGACCCATTGAGACCCCATCGACCCCACTAAGACCCATAGGAACCCATAGACCCCATAGACACCATAGAGACTCATAGGGACCCATTGAGACCCCACAGACCCCATTGGCACCCATAGGAACCCATAGACCCCATAGACCCCATAGAGACCCCATAGACCCCATAGGGACCCATTGGAACCCATAGACCCCACAGACCCATAGAGACCCACAGGGACCCATAGAGACCCCATAGACCCCATTGGGACCCATTGGAACCCATAGAGACCCCACAGACCTCATAGAGACCCCATAGACACCATAGAACCCATAGAAACCCCACAGGGACCCCTAGGGAGCCATAGGGACACATTGAGACCCCATAAACCCCATTGGGACTTCTACGAAACCATAGAGACCCATAGACCCCATAGACCCATAGACCCCATAGAGACTCATAGAGACACATTGAGACCCCACTGACCTCATTGGAGCCCATAGGAACCCATTGAGACCCCATAGACCCCATAGAGACCCCATAGACCCCATTGGGACACATAGGGAGCCATAGAGACCCCATAGACCCCATAGGGACCCATAGAGACCCCATAGACACCATTGGGACCCATTGGAACCCATAGAGACCCATAGAACCCATTGGGACCCCATAGAGATTCCATCGACCCCATTGACCCCATAGGATCCCATTGAGACCCCATAGACCCCATTGGGACTCATTCGAAACCATAGAGTCCCATAGACCCCACATGGACCCATAGAAACCCCATAGACCCATTGTGACCCATGGGAGCCATAGAGACCCATTGAGACCCCATAGAGACCCATAGGGGCCCATTGAGACCCCATCGACCCCACTGGGACCCATAGGAACCCATAGACCCCATAGACCCCATAGAGACTCATAGGGACCCATTGAGACTCCACAGACCCCATTGGCACCCATAGGAACCCATAGACCCCATAGAGACCTCATAGACCCCATAGGGACCCATTGGAACCCATAGACCCCACAGACCCATAGAGACCCACAGGGACCCATAGAGACCCCATAGACCCCATTGGGACCCATTGGAACCCATAGAGACCCCACAGACCTCATAGATACCCCATAGACACCATAGAACCCATAGAAACCCCACAGGGACCCCTAGGGAGCCATAGGGACACATTGAGACCCCATAAACCCCATAGGATCCCATAGGAACCCATAGAGACCCCAGAGACACCATAGAACCCATAGGGACCCATCGAGACCCCATAGACCCCATAGGGACCCATAGAGACCCCATAGACAACATTGGGACCCATTGGAACCCATTGAGACCCATAGAACCCATTGGAACCCCAGAGAGATTCCATCGACCCCATTGACCCCATAGGATCCCATTGAGACCCCATAGACCCCATTGGGACTTCTACGAAACCATAGAGACCCCTAGACCCCATAAGGACCAATAGACCCCATAAGTACCCATAGACCCCACAGACCCCATTGGGACCCTTAGGAACCCATCGAGACCCATAGACCCCACTGGGACCCATTGAGACCCCACAGACCCCATAGAGACCGATAGGGACCCACTGAGACTGCATAGACCCCATTGGGACACATAGGAACCCATAGAGACCCATTGAGAACCTATAGACCCCATTGGGACCCATAGAGACCGATAGAGACCCCACAGACCCCATTGGCACCCATGGGAACCTATAGAGACCCTACAGGCCCCTTAGAGACCCACAGGGACCCATTGAGACCCCATAGACCCCACTGGGACCCATGGGAACCCATAGACAGCCCACAGACCACATAGGGACCCATTGGAACACATAGAGATGCCACAGACCCCATAGAGACCCACAGGGACCCATTGAGATCCCATAGACCCCATTGGGATACATAGGAACCCATAGAGACCCCACAGACCCCATAGGGACCCATTGGAACCCATAGAGACCCCACAGACCCCAATGGGACACATTGGAACCCATAGAGACCCATAGACCCCATTGGGACCCATTGGAAACCATAGAGACCTCACAGACCCCATTGAGACCCACAGGGACCCATAGAGACCCCACAGACCCCATAGGGATCCCATAGGGACCCATAGACCCCATTGGGACCCATGGGAACCCATAGAGACACATAGAACCCATTGGGACCCCATAGAGATTCCATCGACCCCATTGACCCCATAGGATCCCATTGAGACCCCATAGACCCCATTGGGACTCATTCGAAACCATAGAGTCCCATAGACCCCACAAGGACCCATAGAAACCCCATAGAACCCATTGAGACCCATGGGAGCCATAGAGACCCATTGAGACCCCATAGAGACCCATAGGGACCCATTGAGACCCCATCGACCCCACTGGGACCCATAGGAACCCATAGACCCCATAGACCCCATAGAGACTCATAGGGACCCATTGAGACCCCACAGACCCCATTGGCACCCATAGGAACCCATAGACCCCATAGACCCCATAGAGACCCCATAGACCCCATAGAGACCCATTGGAACCCATAGACCCCACAGATCCATAGAGACCCACAGGGACCCATAGAGACCCCATAGACCCCATTGGGACCCATTGGAACCCATAGAGACCCCACAGACCTCATAGAGACCCCATAGACACCATAGAACCCATAGAAACCCCACAGGGACCCCTAGGGAGCCATAGGGACACATTGAGACCCCATAAACCCCATTGGGACTTCTACGAAACCATAGAGACCCATAGACCCCATAGACCCATAGACCCCATAGAGACTCATAGAGACACATTGAGACCCCACTGACCTCATTGGGGCCCATAGGAACCCATTGAGACCCCATAGACCCCATAGAGACCCCATAGACCCCATTGGGACACATAGGGAGCCATAGAGACCCCATAGACCCCATAGGGACCCATAGAGACCCCATAGACACCATTGGGACCCATTGGAACCCATAGAGACCCATAGAACCCATTGGGACCCCATAGAGATTCCATCGACCCCATTGACCCCATAGGATCCCATTGAGACCCCATAGACCCCATTGGGACTCATTCGAAACCATAGAGTCCCATAGACCCCACATGGACCCATAGAAACCCCATAGACCCATTGTGACCCATGGGAGCCATAGAGACCCATTGAGACCCCATAGAGACCCATAGGGGCCCATTGAGACCCCATCGACCCCACTGGGACCCATAGGAACCCATAGACCCCATAGACCCCATAGAGACTCATAGGGACCCATTGAGACTCCACAGACCCCATTGGCACCCATAGGAACCCATAGACCCCATAGAGACCTCATAGACCCCATAGGGACCCATTGGAACCCATAGACCCCACAGACCCATAGAGACCCACAGGGACCCATAGAGACCCCATAGACCCCATTGGGACCCATTGGAACCCATAGAGACCCCACAGACCTCATAGATACCCCATAGACACCATAGAACCCATAGAAACCCCACAGGGACCCCTAGGGAGCCATAGGGACACATTGAGACCCCATAAACCCCATAGGATCCCATAGGAACCCATAGAGACCCCAGAGACACCATAGAACCCATAGGGACCCATCGAGACCCCATAGACCCCATAGGGACCCATAGAGACCCCATAGACAACATTGGGACCCATTGGAACCCATAGAGACCCATAGAACCCATTGGAACCCCAGAGAGATTCCATCGACCCCATTGACCCCATAGGATCCCATTGAGACCCCATAGACCCCATTGGGACTTCTACGAAACCATAGAGACCCTAGACCCCATAAGGACCAATAGACCCCATAAGTACCCATAGACCCCACAGACCCCATTGGGACCCTTAGGAACCCATCGAGACCCATAGACCCCATAGGGACCCATAGAGACCCCATAGACACCATTGGGACCCATTGGAACTCATAGAGCCCCATAGAACCCATAGGGACCCCATAGAGATTCCATCGACCCCATTGACCCCATAGGATCCCATTGAGACCCCATAGACCCCATTGGGACTTCTACGAAACCATAGAGACCCATAGACCCCATAAGGACCAATAGACCCCATAAGGACCCATAGACCCCACAGACCCCATTGGGACCCTTAGGAACCCATCGAGACCCATAGACCCCATTGGGACCCATTGGGACTCATTGAGACCCCATAGACCCCATTGGAACACATTGGAACCCATAGCGACCCCATACACCCCGTTGGGACTCACAGGGACCCATAGGAACCCATAGACCCCATAGACCCCATAGAGACCCCATAGACCCCATTTTCCCCATAGGATCCCACTGAGACCCCATAGACCCCATTGGGACTCATTCGAAACCATAGAGTCCCATAGACCCCACAAGGACCCATAGAAACCCCATAGAACCCATTGAGACCCATGGGAGCCATAGGGACGCATTGAGACCCCATAGAGATCCATTGGGACCCATTGAGACCCCATCGACCCCACTGGGACCCATAGGAACCCATAGACCCCATAGACCCCATAGACCCCATAGAGACTCATAGGGACCCATTGAGACCCCACAGACCCCATTGGCACCCATAGGAACCCATAGACCCCATAGACCCCATAGAGACCCCATAGACCCCATAGAGACCCATTGGAACCCATAGACCCCACAGACCCATAGAGACCCACAGGGACCCATAGAGACCCCATAGACCCCATTGGGACCCATTGGAACCCATAGAGACCCCACAGACCTCATAGAGACCCCATAGACACCATAGAACCCATAGAAACCCCACAGGGACCCCTAGGGAGCCATAGGGACACATTGAGACCCCATAAACCCCATTGGGACTTCTACGAAACCATAGAGACCCATAGACCCCATAGACCCATAGACCCCATAGAGACTCATAGAGACACATTGAGACCCCACTGACCTCATTGGGGCCCATAGGAACCCATTGAGACCCCATAGACCCCATAGAGACCCCATAGACCCCATTGGGACACATAGGGAGCCATAGAGACCCCATAGACCCCATAGGGACCCATAGAGACCCCATAGACACCATTGGGACCCATTGGAACCCATAGAGACCCATAGAACCCATTGGGACCCCATAGAGATTCCATCGACCCCATTGACCCCATAGGATCCCATTGAGAGCCCATAGACCCCATTGGGACTCATTCGAAACCATAGAGTCCCATAGACCCCACAAGGACCCATAGAAACCCCATAGACCCATTGTGACCCATGGGAGCCATAGAGACCCATTGAGACCCCATAGAGACCCATAGGGGCCCATTGAGACCCCATCGACCCCACTGGGACCCATAGGAACCCATAGACCCCATAGACCCCATAGAGACTCATAGGGACCCATTGAGACTCCACAGACCCCATTGGCACCCATAGGAACCCATAGACCCCATAGAGACCTCATAGACCCCATAGGGACCCATTGGAACCCATAGACCCCACAGACCCATAGAGACCCACAGGGACCCATAGAGACCCCATAGACCCCATTGGGACCCATTGGAACCCATAGAGACCCCACAGACCTCATAGATACCCCATAGACACCATAGAACCCATAGAAACCCCACAGGGACCCCTAGGGAGCCATAGGGACACATTGAGACCCCATAAACCCCATAGGATCCCATAGGAACCCATAGAGACCCCAGAGACACCATAGAACCCATAGGGACCCATCGAGACCCCATAGACCCCATAGGGACCCATAGAGACCCCATAGACCCCATTGGGACCCATTGGAAACCATAGAGACCTCACAGACCCCATTGAGACCCACAGGGACCCATAGAGACCCCACAGACCCCATAGGGATCCCATAGGGACCCATAGACCCCATTGGGACCCATGGGAACCCATAGAGACACATAGAACCCATTGGGACCCCATAGAGATTCCATCGACCCCATTGACCCCATAGGATCCCATTGAGACCCCATAGACCCCATTGGGACTCATTCGAAACCATAGAGTCCCATAGACCCCACAAGGACCCATAGAAACCCCATAGAACCCATTGAGACCCATGGGAGCCATAGAGACCCATTGAGACCCCATAGAGACCCATAGGGACCCATTGAGACCCCATCGACCCCACTGGGACCCATAGGAACCCATAGACCCCATAGACCCCATAGAGACTCATAGGGACCCATTGAGACCCCACAGACCCCATTGGCACCCATAGGAACCCATAGACCCCATAGACCCCATAGAGACCCCATAGACCCCATAGAGACCCATTGGAACCCATAGACCCCACAGACCCATAGAGACCCACAGGGACCCATAGAGACCCCATAGACCCCATTGGGACCCATTGGAACCCATAGAGACCCCACAGACCTCATAGAGACCCCATAGACACCATAGAACCCATAGAAACCCCACAGGGACCCCTAGGGAGCCATAGGGACACATTGAGACCCCATAAACCCCATTGGGACTTCTACGAAACCATAGAGACCCATAGACCCCATAGACCCATAGACCCCATAGAGACTCATAGAGACACATTGAGACCCCACTGACCTCATTGGGGCCCATAGGAACCCATTGAGACCCCATAGACCCCATAGAGACCCCATAGACCCCATTGGGACACATAGGGAGCCATAGAGACCCCATAGACCCCATAGGGACCCATAGAGACCCCATAGACACCATTGGGACCCATTGGAACCCATAGAGACCCATAGAACCCATTGGGACCCCATAGAGATTCCATCGACCCCATTGACCCCATAGGATCCCATTGAGACCCCATAGACCCCATTGGGACTCATTCGAAACCATAGAGTCCCATAGACCCCACATGGACCCATAGAAACCCCATAGACCCATTGTGACCCATGGGAGCCATAGAGACCCATTGAGACCCCATAGAGACCCATAGGGGCCCATTGAGACCCCATCGACCCCACTGGGACCCATAGGAACCCATAGACCCCATAGACCCCATAGAGACTCATAGGGACCCATTGAGACTCCACAGACCCCATTGGCACCCATAGGAACCCATAGACCCCATAGAGACCTCATAGACCCCATAGGGACCCATTGGAACCCATAGACCCCACAGACCCATAGAGACCCACAGGGACCCATAGAGACCCCATAGACCCCATTGGGACCCATTGGAACCCATAGAGACCCCACAGACCTCATAGATACCCCATAGACACCATAGAACCCATAGAAACCCCACAGGGACCCCTAGGGAGCCATAGGGACACATTGAGACCCCATAAACCCCATAGGATCCCATAGGAACCCATAGAGACCCCAGAGACACCATAGAACCCATAGGGACCCATCGAGACCCCATAGACCCCATAGGGACCCATAGAGACCCCATAGACAACATTGGGACCCATTGGAACCCATTGAGACCCATAGAACCCATTGGAACCCCAGAGAGATTCCATCGACCCCATTGACCCCATAGGATCCCATTGAGACCCCATAGACCCCATTGGGACTTCTACGAAACCATAGAGACCCCTAGACCCCATAAGGACCAATAGACCCCATAAGTACCCATAGACCCCACAGACCCCATTGGGACCCTTAGGAACCCATCGAGACCCATAGACCCCATAGGGACCCATAGAGACCCCATAGACACCATTGGGACCCATTGGAACTCATGGAGCCCCATAGAACCCATAGGGACCCCATAGAGATTCCATCGACCCCATTGACCCCATAGGATCCCATTGAGACCCCATAGACCCCATTGGGACTTCTACGAAACCATAGAGACCCATAGACCCCATAAGGACCAATAGACCCCATAAGGACCCATAGACCCCACAGACCCCATTGGGACCCTTAGGAACCCATCGAGACCCATAGACCCCATTGGGACCCATTGGGACTCATTGAGACCCCATAGACCCCATTGGAACACATTGGAACCCATAGCGACCCCATACACCCCGTTGGGACTCACAGGGACCCATAGGAACCCATAGACCCCATAGACCCCATAGAGACCCCATAGACCCCATTTTCCCCATAGGATCCCATTGAGACCCCATAGACCCCATTGGGACTCATTCGAAACCATAGAGTCCCATAGACCCCACAAGGACCCATAGAAACCCCATAGAACCCATTGAGACCCATGGGAGCCATAGGGACGCATTGAGACCCCATAGAGATCCATTGGGACCCATTGAGACCCCATCGACCCCACTGGGACCCATAGGAACCCATAGACCCCATAGACCCCATAGACCCCATAGAGACTCATAGGGACCCATTGAGACCCCACAGACCCCATTGGCACCCATAGGAACCCATAGACCCCATAGACCCCATAGAGACCCCATAGACCCCATAGAGACCCATTGGAACCCATAGACCCCACAGACCCATAGAGACCCACAGGGACCCATAGAGACCCCATAGACCCCATTGGGACCCATTGGAACCCATAGAGACCCCACAGACCTCATAGAGACCCCATAGACACCATAGAACCCATAGAAACCCCACAGGGACCCCTAGGGAGCCATAGGGACACATTGAGACCCCATAAACCCCATTGGGACTTCTACGAAACCATAGAGACCCATAGACCCCATAGACCCATAGACCCCATAGAGACTCATAGAGACACATTGAGACCCCACTGACCTCATTGGGGCCCATAGGAACCCATTGAGACCCCATAGACCCCATAGAGACCCCATAGACCCCATTGGGACACATAGGGAGCCATAGAGACCCCATAGACCCCATAGGGACCCATAGAGACCCCATAGACACCATTGGGACCCATTGGAACCCATAGAGACCCATAGAACCCATTGGGACCCCATAGAGATTCCATCGACCCCATTGACCCCATAGGATCCCATTGAGAGCCCATAGACCCCATTGGGACTCATTCGAAACCATAGAGTCCCATAGACCCCACAAGGACCCATAGAAACCCCATAGACCCATTGTGACCCATGGGAGCCATAGAGACCCATTGAGACCCCATAGAGACCCATAGGGACCCATTGAGACCCCATCGACCCCACTGGGACCCATAGGAACCCATAGACCCCATAGACCCCATAGAGACTCATAGGGACCCATTGAGACTCCACAGACCCCATGGCACCCATAGGAACCCATAGACCCCATAGAGACCTCATAGACCCCATAGGGACCCATTGGAACCCATAGACCCCACAGACCCATAGAGACCCACAGGGACCCATAGAGACCCCATAGACCCCATTGGGACCCATTGGAACCCATAGAGACCCCACAGACCTCATAGATACCCCATAGACACCATAGAACCCATAGAAACCCCACAGGGACCCCTAGGGAGCCATAGGGACACATTGAGACCCCATAAACCCCATAGGATCCCATAGGAACCCATAGAGACCCCAGAGACACCATAGAACCCATAGGGACCCATCGAGACCCCATAGACCCCATAGGGACCCATAGAGACCCCATAGACAACATTGGGACCCATTGGAACCCATAGAGACCCATAGAACCCATTGGAACCCCAGAGAGATTCCATCGACCCCATTGACCCCATAGGATCCCATTGAGACCCCATAGACCCCATTGGGACTTCTACGAAACCATAGAGACCCCTAGACCCCATAAGGACCAATAGACCCCATAAGTACCCATAGACCCCACAGACCCCATTGGGACCCTTAGGAACCCATCGAGACCCATAGACCCCACTGGGACCCATTGAGACCCCACAGACCCCATAGAGACCGATAGGGACCCACTGAGACTGCATAGACCCCATTGGGACACATAGGAACCCATAGAGACCCATTGAGAACCTATAGACCCCATTGGGACCCATAGAGACCGATAGAGACCCCACAGACCCCATTGGCACCCATGGGAACCTATAGAGACCCTACAGGCCCCTTAGAGACCCACAGGGACCCATTGAGACCCCATAGACCCCACTGGGACCCATGGGAACCCATAGACAGCCCACAGACCACATAGGGACCCATTGGAACACATAGAGATGCCACAGACCCCATAGAGACCCACAGGGACCCATTGAGATCCCATAGACCCCATTGGGATACATAGGAACCCATAGAGACCCCACAGACCCCATAGGGACCCATTGGAACCCATAGAGACCCCACAGACCCCATAGGGACCCATTGGAACCCATAGAGACCCCACAGACCCCAATGGGACACATTGGAAACCATAGAGACCTCACAGACCCCATTGAGACCCACAGGGACCCATAGAGACCCCACAGACCCCATAGGCACCATAGGGACCCATAGACCCCATTGGGACCCATGGGAACCCATAGAGACACATAGAACCCATTGGGACCCCATAGAGATTCCATCGACCCCATTGACCCCATAGGATCCCATTGAGACCCCATAGACCCCATTGGGACTCATTCGAAACCATAGAGTCCCATAGACCCCACAAGGACCCATAGAAACCCCATAGAACCCATTGAGACCCATGGGAGCCATAGAGACCCATTGAGACCCCATAGAGACCCATAGGGACCCATTGAGACCCCATCGACCCCACTGGGACCCATAGGAACCCATAGACCCCATAGACCCCATAGAGACTCATAGGGACCCATTGAGACTCCACAGACCCCATTGGCACCCATAGGAACCCATAGACCCCATAGACCCCATAGAGACCCCATAGACCCCATAGAGACCCATTGGAACCCATAGACCCCACAGACCCATAGAGACCCACAGGGACCCATAGAGACCCCATAGACCCCATTGGGACCCATTGGAACCCATAGAGACCCCACAGACCTCATAGAGACCCCATAGACACCATAGAACCCATAGAAACCCCACAGGGACCCCTAGGGAGCCATAGGGACACATTGAGACCCCATAAACCCCATTGGGACTTCTACGAAACCATAGAGACCCATAGACCCCATAGACCCATAGACCCCATAGAGACTCATAGAGACACATTGAGACCCCACTGACCTCATTGGAGCCCATAGGAACCCATTGAGACCCCATAGACCCCATAGAGACCCCATAGACCCCATTGGGACACATAGGGAGCCATAGAGACCCCATAGACCCCATAGGGACCCATAGAGACCCCATAGACACCATTGGGACCCATGGGGACCCATAGAGACCCATAGAACCCATTGGGACCCCATAGAGATTCCATCGACCCCATTGACCCCATAGGATCCCATTGAGACCCCATAGACCCCATTGGGACTCATTCGAAACCATAGAGTCCCATAGACCCCACATGGACCCATAGAAACCCCATAGACCCATTGTGACCCATGGGAGCCATAGAGACCCATTGAGACCCCATAGAGACCCATAGGGGCCCATTGAGACCCCACCGACCCCACTGGGACCCATAGGAACCCATAGACCCCATAGACCCCATAGAGACTCATAGGGACCCATTGAGACTCCACAGACCCCATTGGCACCCATAGGAACCCATAGACCCCATAGAGACCTCATAGACCCCATAGGGACCCATTGGAACCCATAGACCCCACAGACCCATAGAGACCCACAGGGACCCATAGAGACCCCATAGACCCCATTGGGACCCATTGGAACCCATAGAGACCCCACAGACCTCATAGATACCCCATAGACACCATAGAACCCATAGAAACCCCACAGGGACCCCTAGGGAGCCATAGGGACACATTGAGACCCCATAAACCCCATAGGATCCCATAGGAACCCATAGAGACCCCAGAGACACCATAGAACCCATAGGGACCCATCGAGACCCCATAGACCCCATAGGGACCCATAGAGACCCCATAGACAACATTGGGACCCATTGGAACCCATAGAGACCCCACAGACCTCATAGATACCCCATAGACACCATAGAACCCATAGAAACCCCACAGGGACCCCTAGGGAGCCATAGGGACACATTGAGACCCCATAAACCCCATAGGATCCCATAGGAACCCATAGAGACCCCAGAGACACCATAGAACCCATAGGGACCCATCGAGACCCCATAGACCCCATAGGGACCCATAGAGACCCCATAGACAACATTGGGACCCATTGGAACCCATTGAGACCCATAGAACCCATTGGAACCCCAGAGAGATTCCATCGACCCCATCGACCCCATAGGATCCCATTGAGACCCCATAGACCCCATTGGGACTTCTACGAAACCATAGAGACCCATAGACCCCATAAGGACCAATAGACCCCATAAGTACCCATAGACCCCACAGACCCCATTGGGACCCTTAGGAACCCATCGAGACCCATAGACCCCATTGGGACCCATTGGGACTCATTGAGACCCCATAGACCCCATTGGAACACATTGGAACCCATAGCGACCCCATACACCCCGTTGGGACTCACAGGGACCCATAGGAACCCATAGACCCCATAGACCCCATAGAGACCCCATAGACCCCATTTTCCCCATAGGATCCCATTGAGACCCCATAGACCCCATTGGGACTCATTCGAAACCATAGAGTCCCATAGACCCCACAAGGACCCATAGAAACCCCATAGAACCCATTGAGACCCATGGGAGCCATAGGGACGCATTGAGACCCCATAGAGATCCATTGGGACCCATTGAGACCCCATAGACCCCACTGGGACCCATAGGAACCCATAGACCCCATAGACCCCATAGAGACTCATAGGGACCCATTGAGACCCCATTGACCTCATTGGGGCCCATAGGAACCCATAGAGACCCCATAGACCCCATAGAGACCCCATAGACCCCATTGGGACACATAGGGAGCCATAGAGACCCCATAGACCCCATAGGGACCCATAGAGACCCCATAGACCCCATTGGGGCCCATAGGAACCCATAGAGACCCCCCAGACCCCACAGAGACGCCCTGGGAAGCTCTCAGTGTCGAACGCTGGCTGCTTTTTATTGCCTGCAGCCCAAGCTGCAGCGCCGGGTTGGGCGGCACTCGCGGCGCCGCCTTCTGCCGCTTCTCCTCTCAGTCGTGCAGCCGTAGTTGCTGCATCAGCTGCTCAAGGCCGCTCAGTGCCGAGGACTGGAAAGAAACAGAGCGAGGGGAGAAACGGGACGGCGCTGCCCTCGGGAAATCTCGCAGCGACGGAGGCCCTGAGAGCAACGAGCGCCGTGCTGCGCTCAGCAGGACTCACCTCTGCGCGTGCAGCAGCAGCTCGCACAGAAGCCTTCTTCCGCTCTGCTCTCCTCTCCTTCTGCCGCTGCCTTCTGGCTGGAAGGCGAGAAAAGAGACGCGTGGCTTTGGGCAGCAGCAGAACGGCAGCGACAAACGGCAGGCAAAAGGCCGAGACCCCACAGACACCATAAAGACCCCATAGGGACCCATAGACCCCATTGCTTTGGGCAGCAGCAGAACGGCAGCGACAAATGGCAGGCAAAAGGCCTAGGGAATGGGACTGGGAACCCCGCAGTGAATGGCATTGCAGTGGGACGTGCACCCATGGGAACCATTGAGACCCATAGACCCCATGGGACCCATGGGAACCCATAGAGACCCCACAGACCCCATAGGGACCCATTGGAACACATAGAGACCCCACAAACCCCATAGAGACCGATAGGGACCCACTGAGACTGCATAGACCCCATTGGGAAACATAGGAACACATAGAGACCCATAGAGAACCTATAGACCCCATTAGGACCCATAGAGACCCATAGAGACCCTACACACCCCATTGGGACCCATGGGAACCTATAGAGACACTACAAACCCCTTAGAGACCCACAGGGACCCATTGAGACCCCATAGACCCCATTGGGACCCATTGGAACCCCATACACCCCATCGGATCCCATTGAGACCCCATAGACCCCATTGGGTCCCATTGGGACCCCATAGAGCCCATAAACCCCACTGGGACCCATAGGAACCCATAGACCCCATAGACCCCATTGGGACCCATGGGAACCCATAGAGACCCCATTGGGACCCCAATGGAACCCATGGGAACCCATAGAGACCCATTGAAACCCCACAGACCCCATAGGACCCCACAGACCCCATAGACCCCACTGGGACCCATAGGAACCCACAGAGACCCCACAGACCCCATAGACCCCACTGGGACCCATTGAGACCCTACAGACCCCACTGGGACCCATTGAGACCCTACAGACCCCACTGGGACCCATTGGAACCCATTGAGATCCCACAGACCCCATAGAGACCGATAGGGACCCACTGAGACTGCGTAGACCCCATTGGGACACATAGGAACCCATAGAGACCCATAGACCCCATTGGGACCCATAGGAACCCACAGAGACCCCACAGACCCCATAGAGACCCACAGGGACCCATTGAGACTCCATAGACCCCATTGGGACCCATAGGAACCCATAGAGACCCATAGGGATCCCATAGACCCCATTGCTTTGGGCAGCAGCAAAACGGCAGCGACAAACGGCAGGCAAAAGGCCGAGGGAATGGGACTGGGAACCCTGCAGTGAATGGCATTGCAGTGCGACGTGCACCCATGGGAACCATTGAGACCCATAGACCCCACTGGGACCCATGGGAACCCAGAGAGACCCATAGACCCCACTGGGACCCATAGGAACCCATAGAGACCCCACAAACCCCATAGACCCCACTGGGACCCATTGAGACCCCACAGACCCCATAGAGACCGATAGGGACCCACTGAGACTGCATAGACCCCATTGGGACACATAGGAACCCATAGAGACCCATTGAGAACCTATAGACCCCATTGGGACCCATAGAGACCGATAGAGACCCCACAGACCCCATTGGCACCCATGGGAACCTATAGAGA